>NC_056728.1:347562115-347572115 GCF_019279795.1 Protopterus annectens | reverse complement strand
AACCACTACTGCACATACAGCTTGTGTCCAGATGTCTACAGGACTGCACATCGTGTTGTGATACCAAGTCTGATGTTTACACAGGATACTTATCCCATGAGGGATATCCAAAACATGAACAAGCAAATAACCTTTGATTTTTTTGGACTTACGAAAATGTGATAGGGTTTTACATGCAAGGGATACATAGTTTGCAGTCCTGACACTGCCTACTAGATATGAGTAGTGGTCACTATGTGCAGATATGGCTGCGCCAAGCTAGTAGCCCGAATATGGCTGGATTTGGTGGACATTCAAGAATGGGGGGGGTTGTGTGCTGTAGAGGGGATGATGGGTATTCAATTATGCATCCAGGTGTGTTGCAGTTGGATGGCTCAGTTCCATCCAGACCATTATGTGGGTATGTGCCGGTGACATTTCTGTACATGTGTATCGCACATTTTAATATTCATATGTTTGTGTGATTGTGTTCTACAGTATGGCCTGTCAGGTTGTATTGCGGATGTGTATGTTTGTTTCTGATTCACCCATTGCTCCCTCATACACCTCCAGTTCACCTATTGTGCATTCAGCACAGTCTCGCCTTTGCGGATTATTACATTACCCAACCACCCCCACACCCATATTCCACACACTCCATCCATCCCTTCTTTGGTTGATGGCCTATGGCACTGTCAAGGAAACACATTACATACACTACATATCTCTGGTACCTGTATGGTTGTGAGGACTACCCTAGCATTTTTCACCTTCCACATGCTGTACATCACGCACATAGGTACATGCAAATACTTATCTTTCATGACATGGTAGGTACACCCGGGTAATACCCGTTCATCTTTGACACATCCTGACAAGAACGGCTTGGACCGCAAATGGGCAGATTTTGGTCGAATGCTCTGACCATTGGTAGGTTGTCACCTTTTCATATAGCCAGGATGAGATATATTCCAGACACAAATCAGATTCTACAGGACAACACATACCCACGGTCAGTACAACGGATAGTACTTTTGTTTTATGCCTACATTTTAGCTTATTGTTGTAGCAGTTTATATGCTTCTTTTGTTTCGTTTACTTGCTTATTCTATTTCTTGTAACATGTAGGTATGTTACATACAGAAATAACTATTGTATGTGACTATTACATGCGATGTGGGACATAATTATGTCATACGGACGCAGGATATTTTACATTTATAATGGTTTTGATATGGACACAACAGCCCAGATGTGTACTGTCCCTCACAATGTGGGACAGGTGGTAACCCTGACCATTGGGCTAGACTTAGCTATTGGCGGCGCGCTAATGCAATGCATTTCTCTTCCACTTGGTATAGCTATTAACACTGCATTACAATACTGGCACACGGTTTTAAATGTCATTTGTTCGAGGGATGGAGACTCGATATTTGGCTACGTGCATTTGTGTTTGCTTCTTAATTTTGTGTTCGCAAGAACTGTCTTGCATGCTTTGCATACATTTCAGTATCCACGGACACTGACATGTGTGATTACTATTGCAGGCAGACTGTAATATTCAGCATTTTAGGTTGCATGTCAACAGCTGACATTTCCACGCCTCTGTGCGGCACTTCGACATGCCCCATGCACGCGAGCTTGTTTCCTATGCACATGGATGTGGCGGCAGCGAGCCTTCATTAATATGCATATTGTGCTACTGCGCCATCTGCACACCGCACGGTCGGCGCAAATGAATCCCGGTGTTTGACTGCTTATATCTTACTAATCATATCTATATAACAATGCTTCCTTTTTTCAGTTTTTGCATTATCTCTTCCCACATATCCTTAGCTGCCACACAAATACTTCATTTTATCATGTCTCCATAAATACAGATATTGCTGAACCAATCTGTGTATAGGTACCTAAATTACCACTATTGCCTTTGTTTTATTTTCATTAATTATATATCCAGAAAATATATGAAACTGTCTTAAAATGTTCCACCACACTGTAATGTCTCTTTCTTATTTTGCCAGGTATAAAATAATCATCTGCAAATAGAGCCAGCTTTTCTTGACTACCATTTCAATTATATTCTTGAATTTCTGAGTCTCTTATTTTCTTTGCCAGGGGTTCTAAATATAATGCAAATAAAAAAGGGGAAAGAGGACACCTCTGCCTGGTTCCTCTGCTAGAGCAGAAATTATCAGAGAGGACCCCACAAACTTTAATTTTCATCTCTGATCCCTCATATATCCTCCTAATCAACATTATAATTTTTCAGGAAATGCAAATGCTTCCATTGCCCTGCTCATAACGTCTCAGCTTACAACGTCAAATGCTTTCTCTGCATCAAGACCCAGCAACAACAATGATATTTTCTTACATTCTGCTTCCCTCTGGATCATCAGTGTTTTGTTAATGTTGTCAAATGTTTGCCTCCCCTCCACAAAACCACACTGATCCATATCTACCAATTTTGGCATTACTTTTGGCATTCTTTTAGCCATTATAGACATGAACACTTTATAATCATGGTTTAGTATTGAAATAGGCCTGTATGAAGCTGGGTCTGACAGATCTTCCTCTTTAGGTATTACAGGTACCACTGCTTTCCTCCAGGATGTTGGTACTTCTTCTCCTCTTAAAATACTGTTAAACAAAACCTTCCAGATTTTTATCATTGTTTTGCCCTCCTAGCTTCCAAACTTCTACAGGAATACCATCTATTCCTGGGGACTTTCCTGTAGATTGGTTATATATCATAATTTTTATCTCATCTCCTCCTGTCCTAATGTTAATAATTGAGCCTCACCTACCTCTGATCTTGGCATATGTAATTCTTCCATAAACATTCCATTTTTATCTCTTTTTTATTTCCATATTTCTCTGTTTTATACAGACTTTCATAGAATGGCTGAAATATTTCTAATACCTCTACAGGAGCTCTTTTAACTTTCCTTTTTATAGGCTCCCTAAGCTTAGCGACAGCCCTTTCTACTATCTGTTGCCTGAGTCGTCGTGTTAGAAGTTTTTGTGCTCTGTTGCTATTATCAAAAAAACAATCGCTTAACAGCAATCTTTCTAAACTCATGCATATTATTAAGGTAATCCCTTATTTTCTGCTTATCATTCTGCAGTTGACCCTCTTCTTGTCCTGTGAGATTCCCCCTATTCTGCAATACTTTAACATTTGTTAGTCCCTCTAAATAATTATTTTTAATTTCTTAACCATAGCTCACTTTCTTTTATTTCCACACTATTTTTAAACTCCACCTTAATTTTATCCCATTTCCTAGCTATATTTTCAGAAGAAATTTCTGTCCTCTCTAATAGCTCCTGAATAATCTTCATTACCCATTCCTTAAATTCCTCTTTCCAACAGATAGGTGAGAAAGTGCCAGTCTCTCATTTTTATTTCATTACCCTATGTTTATTATATTATTGACACATGATCCGAAATAGTTATTGGGTGTGTATCAAGACCTTCAATTAAATGTACACATTTCTGTGAAATGTAAATTCTGTCTAGCCTAGCCCAGTTTTTATATCTTGGGGAATAATATGTAAAATCACACTGAACTCCCATTACTGAATTCACATCTTCCATGCCAAATATTTTCATAAATTTCTTCAAAAGTGTACCCTCCCTTGTTAAACTTTCCCTTCTGAGCCCCCCAGACATATCTTCACAAATTCCAGTCTCCATCTATAAGTAATATTCCTTGATGAAAACTGATTATTTCTCTCAGAATTTTCTTAAGCTCCATTATAGCAGTTTTAGGTGGAAAATAAATACATGCCAGTGTAATCCTCCTCCCTTGCCAGTAGCCCATTATCTTCTCTGTTTATATGAAAAGGAGGTTGTATCCCCTAAAATATTATCCTGTCTTCATGGCTCCCAGATTATATTCTCCTTAAATGTTTTCCATGTATATTTCTATCTGCTTGCTGGTATTCCCTTTTCCCATCCTATGCATCTGTTTTCCAACCTAGTTTATTACTGTTAAAGGTAGCATCATGTCATTTTCCTTGTATTAAAGAATATACTTTAGAAACACTTTTCTGTGGTACTTTGAGACACTCTGCTACAAAATGTGTTACCACTGGCAGCAGTATTTTTCTCTGCACTGTAGAGTGCAGTGAGATCTGCACTACCTAGCTCTGAGTAGTTCATGTTGCTGCCAGCAGTAAGCACCATGAGACCAAATCCATCAAGCAGACTGCTATATGATGCCAACAGTTTAAATCACTGTGTTCTCCTATGTCACACGGAAGCTTCACTGTATGAATTGATAATGCAATTAAGCACTGTTCAACTGCAAAGTGAAGTTTTATGAAACCCAACCCATACCTGGGAAAGTATAGTGTAGAATTTCACCCATACAAGTAGGAATACTTCCATAGAAGGCCATGCACACTAACATGCAAATGCTGGCCCTATGAGAGACAAAGCTGAATGTGAGATGAACAGATAACTTGGTGTACTTCCTTAAGCAACTAATTTAAACTTTCAAAACTTCCATATGCTCACATTTAGAAAGGTCTGAAGGAAGACTTTATACATTTTTTGACATATTGCCTGAGCTGAACAGCTGAAATAGTTTGAAATTTAAAATAAAATCAAATACAGATCCTTTAACTAAAAATAGTGGCTTGTTTTATCACACACAAGTTTGCAAAGTTCACACTGAACATTAAACCATAGAAATTATTACCAGAACACAGATCAGGAGGGTACAAGCGTAGCCTTGTGGTCATGAAAATGAATTATGAGCCTTATTAGTTTTCATTCCCTTTATAGACAGTCCCTGCATCTGGACCTTGTTACATCAGTTATATGGTGCTGTTATCCTGTAATATATGGCACAGCTACTGCTGAAGTATTATGTAACCAGATTTCCTGAGGTGCTCCAGTGAATGTACAAAATATACATACATTGACCACTCTGTACAGGAAGCACTCATTATTTGGTGTTTTTTTTCACATTATTTGGTTCAGAAGAATTTAACATTAGCATTTCAACATTAGAACTATAAGGGCTACACATTACTCTAAGGAGATGAATTTAGTTTGATTGTAAGGACAATTCAGATAAGATGTAGGTTTTTTTTAGCTACTGATATCTTTGGAGATGCATAATCTACCCGGTTTGTCTTTATCAGTAACTTTTTCACTACTTACATCACTGCTGCAAAATGGACAAGTTAAAGTCCCAAATGAAAGGCATCTAGCAAATAGGATCAGCTGTTTCCATATGGTTCAAGCTCTGAAAATGCCACAAAGATCTTGACTAAGCAGAAGTAAGTTCTTGAAAACTCCCATAAATACTATGGTTCATCTACAAAGGATTTTCCAAAAAATATTGAACATTCCTCCTCAAATTCACAAAACTTTGAAAAGAACACAGATATCTGTCAGAAACAGGGTTTTATGCAGGGGACATGCTCCCCAGACCCCCCCCCCCCCATTGCAAGCACCACTGAGTTTGCCAGTACTTGGAGAAAAGACAAATATATAGATGCTGCACAAAATCAAGCATTTGTCTTTCTCCTTTCCTTGGGAAATTTATTGAATTGCACTTTCTACCTGCAGAAAATATACATAATATAGATAATTCTGCCTCTATTCTTCTCAACTCTACATGTGATGATTATATATAAACTTGCCACTGTTTTATTAGTAAGACTGCAACAGAGATGTGAAATGAAAACATATGACTGAACTTACAATTGTTTTTTCCAGTAGTATACAAGACAGTGTAACTCTTATGATTGTTTTTTAATTGTAAAATGTACAAAAAGCATATAAAGTCTACAGCTCTATTTTTCTGTGAAACACAGAAGATGCATATATAAAACAGAAAGTGTACAGCAGACATGTAAATCAGAAAATGTTGTAAATGAACATGTCAAAAAGAAAGATTACACATGGCATGTAATTGTTCTGCTATTGGATTTTAGCTAACTGCAAAGGGTAAACTGTGGCCTTTTTAGTACAGAAGCAGGTATTTGTTACTAAAGGCTTGCAGTCTTTGCTTTCTGTATAGGAAATGGTAGCTTTACACACACCCCACCCACACACGCACACACACACACACACACACACACACACACACACACACACACACACAAATTCAGATTATCAGGGCCACGCTTCACTCCTAACTAAGGTCCTGCACTACATCGTGTAATTTTCAAGGAAGCCAGTGGTTCATTTGAAATTTGAGTGACAGGCTAGGAGGCAGAAATATCCAGACAACAATTTTATTTTGGTCAGTCAGTGTTTGCTTTTGTCTGCTTCAAGATGATTTCCCACATCCACAAGTGTGTGTTTTACTTATCCCCCTGCCTGCTACCTTTTGCAGAATTAGACAGTGTAGCTAGTACCTGGAAAATAATTGATTAGGCAGACTCTTTTCTTATGCAATGTATCTGTGGAAAATATATTATTTATTTTATGTTCTTTACTCTTTGTTAGATAGACTAGCCCCAGTAGGCTTCTGTCCTCTTTACAGGGGAGACCATAGGTGATATCCATACCGACTGGGAGAAATTTGGCCAGAATATCAGGGAACTTCCCTTACTTGTCATTGTTATGAGTGGGACCCATTTTGCATGAGCACTTCCTTTTTCCATTCCAGGTACAGAGGCAGCCCGGAGAAACAGGGAGGAAGATATAGCGATAAGGAGGTAATGGAATGGTGAGAGAAATGGAGAAGAAAGCCAATATGGAGACCAGAGAATGCATGCAGGATTCTGAGGAGGTGCTTCAAAGAAATCTGCTTGATGGAGATGAGTTGGCAAATGAATGCCCAGTCAGGAGGGTTGTAGGATGATTTACTTAAAGAAATGGTGATGCTGAGTGAGCCAGAAAATGAAGGAGGCATTTCCTGGGGGGACATTATGGAGAAAATACACGAGGGTGTAGAGTCAATCCTGAAGAACAGTGAGGAGATGGAAAAGAAAACATATGCAGAGAAAGTAAAAGAAGGCAAAAGGGAAGTAGCAGAAAAGAAAAAGGCAGAAGAAACTGAAAATCATAAGTATGTAGTAAGGATTCAAAGTAAAGAAGGCAAAGAAATGGACAGGTATGAAGTGTGGGTCAATTTAATAGCTCTTTTGTGTGTAAAATACATGAGGTAAGAGCATTTATTAACAAAGAGACATTTTGTGACATTATATACAACTGTTTTTTCAATGGAAAATGTTCCTGGAGATTATGAAAAAAGAAAGACTGCAACCCATGGAATCTTTATTTGATAAAAGCATTTAACAGGCAAGCAAAAAAAAAAATCCTGTACAATTTTGAACAGGGTGGAAGGAAAGACTTTGAAAGGGCATTTGAAAACTTTATGTAAAGAAGTACTGGACATTGCAGAAGTTTATGATAAAAGGGGTTTACAGACTGTTAGATGGGATTGCAATATTATGTTAAAAATAGAAAGAGAAAGCATATACATATACCAAGCATAATAAATGTGAAGGGGGATAGAGGTGTCATAAAATACTGGGGACAATCCCAAACATGTTTTTGGAGGGAAAAGAAGGGCATTTGATAAGTAACTGTGATAGAAGAAAATGTTATATTTATGAGGAAATGGGACATGATACAAAAAATGTGAAATGTTATAAATGTAACAAAATTGGACACTTATGTGGATGGATTATAAAAATGAAAACAAGACTAAGGAAAAAGAAAGAGAAGAATATAAACAACAAAAAAGAAATTTTAGAAGTAGTGGAAATAGAAGAAAAAATAGGTGAGAAAAAATTAATAAAGTGGACATAGAAGAAGATTTTGAAATAAGTAATGAAGAAGACATACATTGAGAGATAGTAAAAGAAAAATAATTATATTGGTAAAACGATAAACTACAAAAAAGAAGAAAATTTAAAGGGGCAAGTGCAAAAGGAAAAACAAAAGAAATGAAAGAAAAAGAATATATACAGTTAATGGTTGGGGATGGTATAATCGTTAAGGTGTTTGACTTACAGACACAAGGTACAATGTTTGATTCAATCAATTTTGGGAGGGAAATTGCTTAGGCTTAGAATGGCCCATTGAGACAGCTAGTATAGTAATTAGCTGTTTAAACCATGAATCTAAGGAAAATGGAAAATGAAACTTGATTGCTTTCTGTAAATGTAGTATTAAGAATATAGTAAGAATAATTGGGGTTTTGGAGTGGTGTAATACATGTGAAGTATATGTAATTATATTGGAAGACATAAGATTCTTAAGTGAAGAAGGATTGCAAACAGAGAAACTCTGGGGAGGAAAGATAATTTTGAATTTGGAAAATGAAAGATGTTCTGGAATAACCATATTCTGTAGAAATACAGTACAGATGTTAGATGTAACTTTAGCAACAATTGGAAAAATTAACCATTGCAGATTCAAAATGTAAAGAAAAGTATACAGAATTATAATGTATGCTTATACTAATTGTAAAGAAATAGGAAGCTTATTTAATCAGATTTTAGACTATGTAGGGATAAATATGAATAATATAATAGAAGAATTTAACTGTGATTTAAGAAGCAAGCGTAAAATGGAAGGGAATGATACAAGAAAAATGTTAGAAACAATAAGATGTGTTAAGTTAAAACTTTGGGACAAAAATTAATGGACTTACAAAGAGGTATTTATAGAACCAAAACAGGTTATTTTATAGTATCAGAAGTTTTAGTTATAGGAGAAGATGAGCTAGTTGAGAAAGGATTGTCTTTTCTGATCATTTTGCAATATGGCTAGAGATAAAAGAAAACAAGGAATATATAAAATAGGCAAAGAAATAAAAGGATAAATGAGAAAGCATGGAATAAAGAAGGAAAGAGATTAGTAATACAATTATGGAAAGATTATATTGCTATGAGAACATTTTATAAAAATTGGTCTGAATGATGGATGATATTTAAGGAAAAAATACAAAAAAATGTTGTTTTTTTTTACAGTAGCAATATGATGAGAGAAATGTAGAGAAGGAAAAATATAAAAGAACATATAATGATGCACTGGAAGATTTAGAACATAATGATAGAAAGTACTTTGATTAGGGAAAAAATTATATGAAAGAAATCAAAACAAAAATACAAGAACTGCTATATAAGCAAATATATATTTTGGAAGGAAAAAGAGAAGTATCAAGTTACTTAAGCAGATTAGTAAATGAAGATGGTAGTATAATGAGAGAAATAAAAAGTGTAAAAGAAGAACTAGAACCTGGGAAAATATTATGAAAAGTGCAGTATATATACAAGCATTTTTTTTTAAAAGAAGGTACTGAAAAAACATGAAAAATAAAAAAATTAACAGAAAAAGAGAACAAGGAGTTGGAAAAAGAGATGTCTTTATATGAGCTAGATAAAATATTAGGAAAAGTAAATATAGATTCAGCTGCAGGACCAGAAGAAGAGGGTAGGAAATGTATAAATATTTAAGGAATAGGCAAAAAATATTTTTAAAGAATTTGAATGAATGGTTAAATGAAGATTTTATGTATAATGAATACTTAAAAATGCATATGGAAGAAGGAAGATAGAAGACAATTAAAAACTGGAGACAAATAGTATTGAATAATAATGAAAAGTAAAACTACTTGTAAATGGCTGGTTAAGCCAAGAGGTGCAAACGAAGAGTGGTGTAAGACAGGGATGCACAACGAGTTTTATAGTCTTTGCATTAATTATGAATGTGATAGTATGTGAAATAAATTACAAAATGAATGAGGCGGGGTATATAACACCTGGAGCGTTAAGAATTCTAGTTCTGTTTACATATGCAGATGACAATATAATAACTGCAAGAACATACTTTGGTTAAAAGAAGTAATAATTTGCACAAATCAGTGTCTAGATGTGATAGGAATGGCTTTAAATAAAGAGAAAAGTAAATGTTTAGGTGATATAGTAAAGAAGGGGGTGTATATTTTACAATTAACGACATTTCTGTGTTAGGTATACATTTGAGAATAAAGATATAAGTAGAATTCAATGGAAAAACAATAGAAGAAATAAAACACCTGCCTTT
>NC_056728.1:347529615-347557115 GCF_019279795.1 Protopterus annectens | reverse complement strand
ATTGTATAAAAGTGAAAAAACGAGAAAACTTCCTAACCCCCAGTGTTTTCCCTATCTTGTTCTATGTTCCATTCCACAATGTTTTTAGTTGATGAATTTTGAACCAGCCAAATTAGTTAGCCAATTCACACTCCAACACACGCACACACACACACACACATATATATATATATATATATATATATATATATATATATATATATATAGATATATAGATAGATATATGCCATTAGTGTACCCTGGTGATAACCACATGCTGGTGTCATTGAGTGTGATTGTAAGCCTTTGCGATTGCATTACTGGTCACAGTGATGCAGATTTAAACATGTACCCATGATCATTAGCTACTGGTGTCATTAGGTAAGCATGTTCCATTTCATCATCACATTTAAATTTGCAGCAGTGTGGATCCTGTACATGGACGTATTTAGCCTATAAAACAGATTTGCCATCAAAAGTTTGCATTCTCTTGCAGAAGCATGGTAAATATACAGATGTACTGACTGCACAGAAGACATTTTAGTTTTTAGTTATAATAGTTAGAAAACAGACAAACACAAGCCCTAAAAAACATACTTAACCTGCAGACAGCCTAATAGGGACTTAACGAATGTATCATGCAGAAAAAGAACAATTCAGTCCCTCCCCAGATAACCTCTGAATATAGCTTGAACCAAGGAAAATGGCTCTGAAGCTGGAAGTAAAACATCTTAAAGCCGCTGTGAGAATGAAAAAGCTTGAACTACAAAAGGTGTGACAACAGACAGAGGATGGAGATGAAGAGAGGGAGAAGAAATGACAAGCAAGAGAAAGAAATCATCACCATCAGCATGAAAGGGTAGTACTATCCCTTTTTCAGGTGCATATAAGCAAAAGGGATGAAAACCCAGTCCTAGAATTTATGATCGGTAATAAATTTTTTCTTCAGTATAAAGAAGGTGAAGATTTCAATAGTTTCATTCAGGCTTTTGAATGTGTGTATACTCAGTATCTAACAAATTCTGGGCTATTGGTGAAAAAGTTTAACCCTTTTAGCATCACGATCAGGGCTTTGCATGCTATAATCAATGTAAGTAATTATAATTGTTTAAATTACTGATAGCTCTGCATAAGTCATATCTAGATTTAATGTTACAAACTGATATTGCCTGATGTATATGCATTGGAGTGGGCATGAAGCGCAGAGCCAACCTCTGAGTTAATCCATGGTTTATTATTTGGATATATCCAGATGTCATTATAGGGCACAATTAGGTCAGTGCATGTGCCTATGTAGCTGGAAACTACTGAACTGCATTCCTCCAGATGAACAACACCATCCTCATTCATAGCAGCTGTCTTAAAAATATCAGCTTAAAAAAGAAAGATAAGCTTAAAAAGATAAGGATAAGCTGTATGTATGTTGAATCTATTATATGCCCTTTAACAAGTATGTATGTAATTTCAAAAAACAGAACTCCGTGGTATCCCTCGAAGTCTCAGAAACAAAACCCAGTATGCAATCTATACTGGGTCCAAAACAACCCAAGAAGAAACTTTGCAGTATGGAGGGTGTGATGCTCACTCCCTAAATTATATTATGGACTTAGTTCACTTAATAAAAATTGAACTGTAAAATATGACTATAAAATACGTACTCCAAAAAAATCAAATAGAAAATAGTAGCCAGTCCACAATTGAGTTAAAAATGGAATATCCTTTATTAAAGCACACAAACAAGCGATCCTAGCTGAATAAAATGAAAAGCATCAAAAACATTCCTTATATATAATCAGGTTGTTTGGAACAAGGGAGTAGTTACAGAGGGTGATTCTGTTAAGAGCAATAAAAGTATTAAAATCATTCCTTTAGCCAAGTCCCCCTTCCCCCTTAACACCATAGTGTAATCAGAAACTGTGCTAACTAAAACTGAATCTAGACTACAGACAAACTACAATCCAAGACCAGTTTATTAACGCTTTGTATAGGCTAACCAGCTAATCAAAACTTTATTAAGAAACTAACTAAAAAATGACTAACAAAAAGATCTACCAATACACATCTACCCGAATAAATATTAATACATATACAACTTTTAACAAAGATCCATTTTGTATCAAATAAATACTTCATCAGGTTTGTGTGTCAAAAGCAAATCATAATATGAATGAATATGTGTATAGATATACAATCGAAAACCTAAGTAGAATGAAAAAAACAAAAATAATTGCTAAGCTGGAAATACAGGGATAAATGTTAAAAATGAAGCACAAAGGCCACAGGGATCTGTTAAAGTGTGTCATCTAACTAAGAAAACAATTAGTCTGAGAGTGAAAGACTGCACTCAAGAGTAACTGCAACCTTAAAAACAAAAAACAAAAAAGAAAAAGACTAGGCCCATACACATTGTGTGCATTATCAGACCTAAAAGGAAAAAATATAACAAAAGTGTTCAGATTAAAATCTAAAGTAGCATTTAATATGCAGCCATCAAAAATTATTAATGTATACATGAGACACCTAAAGTATGTCCTTTATAACATTGTAAGTTAGTGCTAAAAGATATAAACAATGTTTGATATTTGTTTTTAAACACAATACAAGCAAGTAATGTCAGCATTAACCAGTCCCATATCGGTCTTTAAAGCATTGGGGCAGTTTTCTGAAATCTAGTATACTTTTTATGGAGCAATAATAATTAAGCCCCGGCTTTCTAAAAGAGTTCGGTTTCAGCTGCCACAGTACACTGCAAAGTTTTGTTTGTTTTTTTATGTATGTAATTTCAGTTGCTGTTGTTTTGGTATATATAGCACTGTTTTGAAGCACTGAGTGTTTAATAAGTCATGGTTTAATATTGTACTCAGAGAGTGGTGCCATGTTCAGATAATTTGCTCTAAATACCATAGTTCTATACACTGTATTACTGTGGTTCTCTATCAGTTTGCCTCCTGCTAAACCTATTTTGACCTTACATTCACAAACTTTCTTATCTCTCTGCTCTTACAATACCCAATATTCTCTTGCTCTGACGCACTGTGGTCATTCCTACATCTCTAGGAATAAGTATCAACTTTATTGCCTTCATATATTACACGTATACCTCTAAGATGGTTAAACAGGATGATGCCCTGGAGTTTACCCACATGCAGATCACCACAGACAAACACCCATTCCATATTCTAGCAAGCTATAGCTCACCCTCTATGTCCTAAGAATCCCATAACTCATACCTGGAGCTAATGGAGACACTCACCATTGAACTAAACACCCTATTCATGGGAGACTTTAACTATCTCTCTATAGACTTGAAAATATACATTGCCTCAAATTCACAGGGACAATGACTCCTGGACTTTATTAATATAAATACTCTTGACAATATAGAGCACAAATCCACCAGAGGTACACCATACTAAACCTGGTACTCACCAATACAGGATAGTGCTGCACACACCCCAGTGTCACATCATCATGCTCCTTAGAAATAAAAATCAACTCTGTAACCCCAGAAAACCCCGTAACAGTTAGGAACTATTTCAAACCCAACTACATCTTATTAGGCAATAGTTTGTCAAAATCCATTGCCCCTCCTAACTCTGAGTTTGCATCAACCTGCGTGGAATCGTTCACCGGGATCCTGTACAACCATGTAAATTGCTGTATAGAGGCTGCTGTACCTACTACAAGTAAGCCCAAAACAAACTCTAAAAATAAACCACACTAGTGGAATCCTACACCTTAACAGGGTGTATAACAAAAGAAAAAAGTCATGGCTAAAATGAGGGAGAGCAACTCCCACAATTATAAGAGGTCTGTAATTAAACTAAAGAGGAAACTAAGAGGAATAATTAAGTCCAACAAGGCCAGTCATGTGGCCAAGATAGCCTCATAGGTTAAAGACAACCTCAAAGCCTTCTACAGCTATGACTGCCACTTCAAAGGCAGCATACAGCAGTGTGCTGTATTGGTGGTCAGTGGTGTTGTCTTCACTGAACAGAGCAACACAGCAAATCTGCAGGCTGAATGAATTATCATATAAATGATCAACAAAGACATAGGCAACTTTCAGACACTGGACTCACTCCATTTTGGTTTTGACAAGGGAAGACCATGCTTACTAAACCTGGTGGACATCTATGAAAAGCTCACCAAGATAATGGATGGGGGGAAACAGTGCATACATCCTACTGGTCCTGGCTAAGACATTATTAAATTTCCCCTCACTTTGTTGTTCATATTCATTCAGTCACCATCTTCCTTCACATTGCAGATGAGTCGTGTTATTTCATATCTATTTGTTCTAAGACTGTGTAAAAAAACAAGAAGACCTTGGTATTGTGTTGTATCTGTATTAATGTTAGTCTGGTTGGATGGATATTCAGTTCAATTCAATTCAACTTTATTGCCATATATACTAGAGACAGCGTCATAAAGTACAATGAAATTCTTATTCTGCATATTCTCCAGTAACATATAAAAACAATGACAATTAACAAGAAAATGTAATTAAGACAACAAATAGTAATATAAATACCAATAAGAGTAAATATATATAACTGTGCAAAAGAGTACATTTGTGCAAAACAAGCTTGTTGTGTCTTTCGGCTTTTCCCGGTTAGGGGTCACCACAGCGAAACTCCGGTCTGCTAATGATTGGCAGTAGATTTTTACCTGCCGAGTTGCCAGCCCTGATGCACAACCTTCAATGAAGGTACGCCCATTCACGCATGTCTCCACAAAGAAGACGCTCTAGCTGAGAATCGAACAGGGCAACGTCTTACTGTGAGGCGACAATGCTACCGCAGCACCACCACCGGACTAACCTACAATACTGGAGGGAGAGGAAGTATGTGAGTTTTATTTAGCAGTCTAATAGCTTGAGGTATAAAACTATCTTTCAGCCTGGTTGTTCTGATCAGCATGCTCTTATAAAGTCTCCCTGATTGTAGCAGCATAAACAGTTTGTGCTGTGGGTGGATAGTGTCCATGATAATGTTTTGAGCCCTCCTAAAAACTCTTTTGGTGTACATGTCCTTCAGTGCAGGGAGTGTTACTCCAGTGATGTTTTGCACCATTTCATTACTCACCGCAGAGCCTTACGATCCCGTATTGTACTATTCCTGAACCATACTATAATAGAGTGGGAAAAAATGTTCTCAATAGTATATCTGTAGAAGTTGCTGAGGATGGTGTTGGGCATGCCAAACTTCCTCACTCTTCTCAGAAAATACAGTTGCTGATGGCTTTTCCCAACCAGGTCTGTGATGTTATGAGTAAGGTTCTCAGAGATGTTAATACCAAGCATACCTCTCAACTGTCCAGACTTTTGGCTCATATTTTTGTCCTGTTCCTCATAACATTTATGGTTTTCTGGAAAATCACTGGGATGAACTGAAGACTGATGTCACTAAATAATGACATACATTTGAGTTTCAGACTTCATATCCTTCAAAAAATGTATGTTAAAACAAATCCTGTTGCACTAGCAACTTTCTAAGTTTATAACAGCAATATTTTATTTATTTATTTTACATTTGTTGACCAGGAGAATCCGACTGGATAAATGTCCTTTTTCAGTGGAAGCCCGGGGAGAAAAGCTCGACAGTTTGTAAATATACAAGGGCGAGTAAACACATACAGAGTTGTTTCACAAATACAGAGAGCAAGTTCAAAATATTACATTTTAGAAGTACATAGAGAAATAATATTTTAGCTGCAAATTGTAGTAGCAGGACACGTTAGTTGTATATTATAAATATTAAAAATATACCGCTATTTGTGGGCCTTTGTTCCCCCATTTTGTCGGGCTTTGTCCAAATTTCTTGCACTTTGAGGTTGAGAGGTATGATACTGAAAATTTGAATGTAACCACTCTTTCCACCTCAGACTCATCAATATATACTGGTAAGTACTGCCCTCTTTTCGTCCATGTATCAATGATCATCTATTTTGTTTTGTTGGTATTAAGAGAGAGAGAGATTACTGTTCTGGCACCACTTCACAAGGTTCTCCACTTCCCTACTACACGCTGACTCATTACCCCTGGAGATCAGACCAATGACTGTTGTATCATCTGCATATTTGACAATACTGGTGTCATGTTGAGAAGCAGCACAATCATAAGTGAAGAGGGTGTACAGCACTGGACCCAGCACACAGCCTTGTGGAGTTCCTGTATTTATTATTATTGTTTTAGAGATGTTATTCCCCAGCTTGACTGACTGTGGTCTGCCTGTTAAAAAATCCAAGATCCAATTGCAAAGAGTCAGGCACCGCCAGTATGGACAGCTTATTAATGAACTTCGTTGGTATCACCATATTGAAGGCCAAACTATAATCAATAAACAGCAATCAAGCATAACAGTCCTTATTCTCCAAATGAGTAGGAACTGTATGCAGTGTGGCACTGGCTCCATCCTCTGCTGACCTATTCGGTCTGTATACAAACTTCAGGAGATCCATTCTATTAAGTATAAGTGACTGAATATGACTCATAATGATTCTCTCAAAGCATTTCATCACTATGGGAGTCAATGCAACTGGCCAGTAGTCATTCAGGCAGTTGGGTTTGTGCTTTTTCAGCAGTGGAATAATAGTGGTTGCCTTATAACAAGGGGGAATTGTAGCTCGTGCAAGGGAGAGATTGAATACATGAAGATGAACATCAGCAAGCACTGAAGCACAAGTTTTGAGTGTCTTTCTAGCAATATTGTCTGGATTGGCTGCCTTCTGGTGATTTATACTTCTCATGAACTTTGCCACACTTGCTGGTGATATTGTGGAAGCTGATGGTGCCTCCTCTCTGCACCCCTCTCTTATGGTGGTACCCTTTGACATGGTGTTTTGGACCTCAGACTGGGCATAAAATTCATTGAAATAGTCCGGTGAAAACTGGCTGTTAATAGTGATCCCTCTGTCTTTGTCTCTGTAGTCTATAATGTTTTCCAGACCTTGCCACATATGCCTTGTATTAGCAGCCAAATAATAGCCTTCCAGATTATGATTACAATTCTCCTTTGCTGCTCTGATAGCTCTGCATAAGTCATATCTAGATTTGTCATACTCGCTGATATTGCCTGATGTATATGCATTGGAGTGGGCATGAAGCGCAGAGCCAGCCTCTGAGTTAATCCATGGTTTATTATTTGGATATATCCAGATGTCATTATAGGGCACAATGAGGTCAGTGCATGTGCCTATGTAGCTGTAAACTACTGAACTGCATTCATCCAGATCAACAACACCATCCTCATTCATAGCAGCTGTCTTAAAAATATCAGCTTAAAAAAAGAAAGATAAGCTTAAAAAGATAAGGATAAGCTGTACGTATGTTGAATCTATGCCCTTTAACAAGTATGTATGTAATTTCAAAAAACAGAACTCTGTGGTATCCCTCGAAGTCTCAGAAACAAAACCCAGTATGCAATCTATACTGGGTCCAAAACAAACCAAGAAGAAACTTTGCAGTATGGAGGGTGTGATGCTCACTCCCTAAATTATATTATGGACTTAGTTCACTTAATAAAAATCGAACTATAAAATATAACTATAAAATACGTGCTCCAAAAAAATCAAATAGAAAATAGTAGGCAGTCCACAATTGAGTTAAAAATGGAATATCCTTTATTAAAACACACAAACAAGCGATCCTAGTTGAGTTTAATGAAAAACATTCCTTATATATAATCAGGTTGTTTGGAGCAAGGGATTCATTACAGAGGGTGATTCTGTTAAGAGCAATAAAAGTATTAAAATCATTCCTTTAGCCAAGTCCCCCTTCCCCCTTAACACCATAGTGTAATCAGAAACTGTGCTAACTAAAACTGAATCTAGACTAGAGGCAAACTACAATCCAAGACCAGTTTATTAACACTTTGTATAGGCTAACCAACTAATCAAAACTTCATTAAGAAACAAACTAACTAAAAAATGACTGACTAACAAAAAGATCTACCAATACACATCTACCAGAATAAATATTAATACATATACAACTTTTAACAAAGACCCATTTTGTATCAAATAAATACTTCATCAGGTATGTGTGTCAAAAGCAAATCATAATATGAATGAATATGTGTATAGATATACAACTGAAAACCTAAGTAGAATGAAAAATACAAAAATAATTGCTAAGCTGGAAATATAGGGATAAATGTTAAAAATGAAGCACTAAGGCCACAGGGATCTGTTAAAGTGTGTCATCTAAGAAAATAATCAGTTTGAGAGTGAAAGACTGCACTCAAGAGTAACTGCAACCTTAAAAACAAAAAAAAAAAAAAAAAAAAAAGAAAACGACTAGGCCCATGCACATTGTGTGCATTATCAGACCTAAAAGGAAAAAATGTAACAAAAGTGTTCAGATTAAAATCTAAAGTAGTATTTAATGTGGAGCCATCAAAAATGATTAATGTATACATGAGACACCTAAAGTATGTCCTTTATAACATTGTAAGTTAGTGCTAAAAGATGTAAACAATGTTTGATATTTGTTTTTAAACACAATACAAGCAAGTAATGTCAGCATTAACCAGTCCCATATCAGTCGTTAAAGCAGTGGGGCAGTTTTCTGAAATCTAGTATGCTTTTTATGGAGCAATAATAATTAAGCCCCAGCTTTCTAAAAGAGTTCGGTTTCAGCTGCCACAGTACACTGCAAAGTTTCTTCTTGGTTTGTTTGTTTTTTTATGTATGTAATTTCAGTTGCTCTTGTTTTGGTATATATAGCACTGTTTTGAAGCACTGAATGTTTAATAAGTCATGGTTTAATATTGTACTCAGAGAGTGGTGCCATGTTCAGATAATTTGCTCTAAATACCGTAGCTCTATACACTGTATTACTGTGGTTCTCTATCAGTTTGCCTCCTGCTAAACCTATTTTGACCTTACATTCACAAACTTTCTTATCTCTCTGTTCTTACAATACCCAATATTCTCTTGCTCTGACTCACTGTGGTCATTCCTACATCTCTAGGAATAAATATCAACTTTATTGCCTTCATATATTACACGTATACCTCTAAGATGGTTAAACAGGATGATGCCCTGGAGTTTACCCACATGCAGATCACCACAGACAAACACCCATTCCATATTCTAGCAAGCTATAGCTCACCCTCTACATCCTAAGAATCCCATAACTCATACCTAGACCTAATGGAGACACTCACCATTGAACTAAACACCTTATTCATGGGAGACTTTAACTATCCCTCTATACACTTGAAAATATACATTGCCTCAAATTCACAGGGACAATGATTCCTGGACTTTATTAATACAAATACTCTTGACAATATAGTGCACACACCCACCAGAGGTACACCATACTAAACCTGGTACTCACCAATACAGGATAGTGCTGCACACACCCCAGTGTCACATCATCATGCTTCTTAGAAATACAAATCAACTCTGTGACCCCAGAAAACCCTGTAACAGTTAGGAACTATTTCAAACCCAACTACATCTTATTAGGCAATAGTTTGTCAAAATCCATTGCCCCTCCTAACTCTGAGTTTGTATCAACCTGTGTGGAATTGTTCACCGGGATCCTGTACAACCATGTAAATTGCTGTATAGAGGCTGCTGTACCTACTACAAGTAAGCCCAAAACAAACTCTAAAAACAAACCACACTGGTGGAATCCTACACCTTAACAGGGTATATAACAAAAGAAAAAAGTCATGGCTAAAATGAGGGAGAGCAACTCCCACAATTATAAGAGGTCTGTAATTAAACTAAAGAGGAAACTAAGAGGAATAATTAAGTCCAACAAGGCCAGTCATGATGCCAAGATAGCCTCATAAGTTAAAGACAACCTCAAAGCCTTCTACAGCTATGACTGCCACTTCAAAGGCAGCATACAGAAATGCGTTGTATTGGTGGTCAGTGGTGTTGTCTTCATTGAACAGAGCAACACAGCAAATCGGCAGGCTGAATGAATTATCATATAAATGATCAACAAAGACATAGGCAACTTTCAGACACTGGACTCACTCCATTTTGGTTTTGCCAAGGGAAGGCCATGCTTACTAAACCTGGTGGACTTCTTTGAAAAGCTCACCAAGATAATGGATGGGGGGAAACAGTGCATACATCCTACTGGCCTGGCTAAGACATTCAATACGATACTCCACTCAGGTATAGCTGACAAACTCATCAAACTGGGCTTAAACTCCTAGATAACTTGCTAGATTGGTAGAGGGCTCATAGTAGGACCCAGGAAGTCAAGATTGTTGAGACCACCTCCACTAAGAGACTGGGCACCAGCGGGGAACTTCATGGCTCTGTGCTGGGACAGCTCCAATTTGGCATCTACTGCTTGGAGGTAAAGGCCAATGTCAAAGGCCTTTGACTGACCAAGTTTGTAGATGACTACAAATTGGGAACTATCGTAGGTTATCCCTATAACATAAACATCTTACAAGAGAAGATAACACAGATAAATGCCTAGTGCCAAAGTTATCGATTAAAACTCAATTCAAGAAATGCATTATAGTGCCTTTTAGGAAAACAGCCACCCAGACTAATTACTCCGTCAATAAGACACCCCTAAGAGCTGACATGGCTGTCAGGGATCTGGGAACATATGTAAACAGTATTCTGGCCTTTGACCAACATGTGGCTATGGTAGTAAGAAAACCAATCCGTCACCCAACTTATAAGTAAGGGCACATCATTCAGGTCTAAGGAAGTCATAGTGCTACTTTATTTGGCCCTTATCAGACCCATCATTGAGTATAATGTCCCCTTTGGCATGTACCACATTAGACATATGCAACACTTGGAACACCCAGAAAGGTTCCATACCAGCAGAGTCCAGATTATAAACACATTTTCCTATATGGATTGCCTTAAAGCCTTACTTCTATACTAAGTCTCCTATAGGTTACTGAGTGACAATCTATGCTTGGCATAAAAGGCATCCTAGGATCCAGCTCTGATGGACTTTTTGCACATCTGAAAAATGAACAGCATCAGAACCAGTAGATCCAAGGATTTATATTTTGCTTGGAACATAAATAGAACATGGTGAGACATATATGTGTCTCAAAGGATCCCAAAGCTTTGGAAGAGGCTCCCCATCCATGTGAAGCAGAGTCCATCCCTTACCCTATTTAAGAGTAACCTTGACTGATGAATAGGAAATTGGAAATTTACCCCGGATTTGGCCCACTTGCCTCTGACAGACAGAGGCAGACAGTACCTATGCTCAAACTAACATACCCTGCCCCCTTCTAACCTTTAGAAACTTCCTAACATACCTCTTCCTAATAAATGCTCATGATAAACAGGGACACGATTGGGTTGAATTGCATGACTAGTCTTATAAATGTCCCGCTGGTGATTAACCTAGTATATACTTGTGAACCTATGAACCTATAAACTGATTGCTCTCTGTAATAATTGATCTGAGGATGAAAGGGTCACTGAACTAGAATGTATTGCTAAATCTTCACTCAGTTTGGTTTCCACGTCCACTCAGTCACCATCTTCCTTTACACTGCAGGTATGTATCATGTATTATTTTATTTCTATTTTTTCTAAGACTGTGTAGAACAATGAAAAGAGCCTGGTAGTGTGCTGTGTTTGCATTGATTTTATTCTAGTTGTGTAAACTTTATGTATGTTGATACTATGCCTTTTAAGAAGCATGCATGTAATTTCAATTGCTGGTGGTTTTCTATATATAACACTCTTTTGATGTACTGATTAATTCAGTGAATGTTTACTAATTGATGGTTTTATATTGTGCTTATCACTGTTCTGGTAATTTGCTCTAAACAGCTCTATATACTGGTTCTGTATCAATATACCTCCTCTAAACCTATTTTGACCTTATATTCACAAACTTTATTACCATCTCTCTACTCCTACAAGACACAATATTCTCTTGTTGTGACTCACAGCGGTCCTCCTCCATCTCTAGGAATAACTATTAACTTTATTGCCTCCATATAATATTACATTGTAATATAGTTTTTTCTCTGGCCTTTCCTTTTGGAGCCTGTGGCCACTACCTCCATCCCTCATCCCAAACCTGCAGGAGCTCTGCCAAAGGACCCACTTCTGCTGCTGTCATTGTACAATGTAAGCAGGATTAGCATGAAAAGCCTTGTGTATTAACTTTAGCTAGTCAAATATGTGCCTGCCATCTGCTAGAAAGTGGCTGTGATATTTCCCCCAAAGGGATAATCCTTGCACTCTACAGACTAGTTACTAAGTTGACCACTGTCTTTCTACTTGACCAATAGCTTATACTGTATATGCCAGTTATTTAGTCTCACAAGCTTCCTAGTTTCTTCAATCAGTAATTAAAAGAAAACATGTTCTACTTTGTGCTTCATTATTAATTGCTCTGTACTGAATATAAACTGATTGCTGTCTGTAATAACTGAACTAAGAGTGGGAGGATCATTGTAGTGGAATGCATTGCTAAATCTCCCATCACTTTGTTCACCATCTTCCTTTAAATTGCAGGTATGTGTCATCTGCTATTTAATTTCTATTTGTTCTATGACTGTGTAGAACAATGAAAAGAGCTTGTTAGTGTGGTATTTGTATCAATTTTATTCGAGTTGGATAGGCTGCATGTATGTTGAGACTATGCCCTTTAACAAGTATGCAAGTAATTTCAGTTGCTGGTGTTTTGGTATCTATAACATGCTTTTGACATATTGGTGAATTCAATGAATGTTTACTAAGTGGTAGTTTTGCATTTTGTTTATCAGTGTAATGCTATGTCTTGATAATTTGCTCTAAACAACTTTATACACTGTATTATTGTGGTTCTCTATCAGTATATCTCCTGATGAAGCTATTTTGACCTTGTATTCATAAACTTTCTTACTATCTCATTACTGTTTTAATAACCAATATTCTGTTGCTCTAGCTCACAGTGGTCATTCCTCTACCTCTACATTATTGCTTCAATGAAATATTACAGTTTAATAGAGTTTTTTTTACATTTCAGAGCCTATTGTCACTACATGCATCCCTGACCACAAAACTGCAGGAGCTGTGCCACAAGGCCCTCCTGTGTGAAAGTTTTCAGTGAGAATATTGCCGTCATGCAATGTAAGCAAGAGGAACACGAAGATACTTGCTGTTTATTAATTTTAACTAGTGAAATACATGCTTTCCCATGCTGGAAAGTGGCTGTGACATTCCCACCAAAGGAGTAGTCTTTACATTCTAAGGAACACTTACTAAGTTGCTCACTGTCCTTCCTCTTGACAAACAGATTACACTGTATATGTCAGTTATGCAGTCTCCCTAGCCTCCTGCTATCTGCATTCAATAAATGAAAGAAAACCTGTTCTGCTTTTTTTGCCTACTTGTTAATTGCTCTATACCAGCTATAAACAGATTGCCAGCCATAAACTGTAATAATTGACATGAGAGTGGGAAGCCTGCTACACTCACCTTCGCTTCACCCCTTACCCTACCCCTAATTCCCACCCACCTCATTTTACTCTACCATTATGCATCTCATATACACATTTTACCTGTGACACCCATTCCCTAATCCTCCCCAAATAACTTTACTATCGCATAAACACTCCTGCTACTAATTTCCTATCTCCTAACTTCAATCTAACTTTTAGCATCATTTCCTGCAACATTTCTCTCTCATACTGCTTTCCACTATATTCATGCATATTCAGACTCCTTTCTGACAGTACTTATTTATTATTCTACATCTCAACTTCTACTATCGCCAAATAAACCCACATTACTTCCTATCTTAACTATATTCTCATAGTCTATCATGCCATGTCAAACCCAGAGCTGATGGACATGCCCCACTTAAAGAAATCCCAATCCCTCTGAGCTACACGGTCTAAGGACCTAAACCTTGTCACTACAATAACAGAACATGCTTGAGGGAAAGATTCCTGTCCCAGAGACCTCCCATACTCTGGAACAAACTACCTATCTATATCAAACAAAGCTCCTCATTAGCACTCTTCAAGAAAAATCTTGATGACTGGATGGGAGATAAGAAATTCACCCTGGGGATCACTTCTGTGGCTCTGCTTGACAGGGGCACAGGAAAATAATTTTCTTGGGTGGCAAAAGCCAGGGTACCATTTGGCTAGGCTTATATATGCCCTAGGGCCAATAGCCTAGTACCTACCTTTGAACTTATGTCAAATCCTTCTATTTCTTACATTTCAGAAACCTAAGAGAAGATACTATGACAACTTAATTCTCTTCCTTCATAGAAAAATACTTTTATTCCTACATACCTTCTACCAGCATTCATACTCCACCACCACTAAATGCCCTACGGCCCTGCACCTTGTCATATGTGACCTGATTCCTACTTCCCAACTACCTGCTATCAATAAAATATCACTCCCTTTAGTTAATCATGCTACTCCTCAGCTTAACCTGTATTCTCCTCTTCCTAATGAGCCATCTCTCATCCTACTATGACTCAATAATAGCTGTCAGCATCTCTCCAACTCTGTTCCAGCCACCTTTTCATACTTACTCCCTAAGCTCCCCACACATTGCACCAAACCTATTTAATGATGCCCCTCCCCTTTACCCCAGCTGTAGACTAGTAAAGGGGTCGCCAAAGCAGAACTCCGGTCCGCTAATGATTGGCAGTGGATTTTTACGGTGCTGAGGTGCCAGCCCGATGCCCAACCTTCAAGGAAGGCACACCCATTCACGCATGTAGCTATCTGCATGTCTTTAAATGTCACTTGATCATGGGGAGGAACTCCATTTCAACTCAAATCAAAATAAAATGAAGTGGAAAATAATCTCCAAAAGCAAGAATCAGTAATTCCCAAATATACTAAAATCATCATAAGAGGAGACATTCATCCTAATCCTGGCCCCATCTATGACAACCAACATCAAGACAATTCCCTTCCAGATACTACTCTAACCCCACAATAATCAACCTTCCCCCACCCCAGTAATCCAACTTTTGCTGCCGTAAATATTAGAAGCAGTAGAAACAAATCTAATGAACTGCATGCCTGGATTACCCAACACAAGCCTGATATTCTTGTTAAGTGAAACATGGCTTAAACCTGGCCTAAATGACTCCAGAATTATACCCCTGACTATGATATCACCTTTAAAAACTATATAAAGAGGAAAGGTGATGGTATTGCTTTAATATTTCCTGTCAACTGCATTTCCACTTACAACAAACCAATACCAAAATTAAATTCAGCATAGCCTCTTATTACTTTCCTGAAAATAAACAAATATGTATTAATGCCCTTTATAGCCCTCCTCGTGACAACACAGCTACACTGAAAGACATCCTACATTTGATATCCATAACAATCCTAGAAGAAAAAATGTCTTTATATTGAAATGCCAGCCCTCGAAATGCATGGTGCTGGCAAAATGAAAAAAGACCGAAAATCTAGGAGGAGAAGCAAGAATCTCGAAGATCGCTGTTCTCCTTTAATCTTCTTTTTTGCAGGGGGACAAGCCCCTCACACCCCCCCAAAACTTATATTTTAACCAAGAACTGAAAAATAATTTTGGGCAAAAAAGAAATGACAGATGTTCTTGGAAATAATCCATTTTTTACATACAAAAAGTCATCTAATGTGAACTCTTTACTCAAAAAAACTAAACATTTAAATGAGAGTATTGGTGGTTTCACAAGAACCTTTAAATGTGGCAAATGTAAGTATTATAATTTTCTAGGAAACTGTTCCAGTATTCATATTGAGGCTATTGACATGACTATAGCTGCAAACAAAAAATTTGATTGTGAATCTTGCGGTGTTGTATATATAGCACATTGTGAAACATGTCCTAGTTATTATATAAAAAAAAAATTACATAAGTTAAACAAAAGAATATCCCCGGGATTCAGCAAGCTCTGCACGGTGTGCAGGAATAGTGCATGAGCTGCTGCATGCAATATGGCCGATGAGTGATCCAGGAATGAGCTCCTGGGATGTGCATGAGTGCTCCTACACTATTCCTGCATGGACACAGCTTCTGTATGCTAATTACCCCATTTGCAGGTGAACAACATGCAATTGAGGTGAATTAGCGATCCAGGAAGCAGGAAGGCATTTGTGGAGGAATAGTGTAACATGCAGAAATGTATTCGGCTACTAACTGAATACATTTCTGTAAATTACAAAATGGAGGCATGACAGCTCCAAAGAAAGCATGTATTCAATGTAGTAGGCATGCCAGTAGCCAAATATATGACCACTGGCATGGGAAATAGTTGCAAAATTATAAAAAATAATTTTAAAATTTATTTTGGGCCGATGTCGGCCATTTAAGCATAGGGCAGCGGTGCGCAAATGGGATCGGCCCAAAAATAAGAAAAAAAGTTGGAAATAAGCTTTTAAACCAAAGTCAGCATTCTGCCATAATAGTCAATGGCATGCATAAGACAACAATACCATGGAATAGTGGCTGCTAAGGGGGAAGGCTGAGTGTCAGTTTTGTAACCATGCATTAGTAGTTAGTTTTATGCAAATGAGGGGATTGATACTGAATCGCAGATTTCCCCTCAGTGTTAGCTTGCACTCTACCATGTAGGTGCAGCAACACCATGGTATAAGCATAAGAGGTAGATGACCTCATAAGGGGGAGTGTCATGCATGCTGTAAGCTTATTGGAGCTCTGTGGCCCGTGTTTGCCCTTGGCACAGGTAAGGAAGGGGGAGTGTCTGAGGCTGCCTAGCAGTATTTACATTGCCTAAACGGGTGTGTGTCTCACGCACCAGGTTTTAAACAAAACAAAACAAAAAAAAAAAAAAAAAGGAAATAGCTCTGTTCACATCTGAGCACTGGGCATGCACGGCACGCCTCGGGGCTTAAACGGGAAGGCAATGGGAAGGGAAAACAGCAGTAGGAAGGCAATCAAGGAGAACTAGCATAGCTGGCAGGTGAAATGTATCAGAATCAGCCAATTACACAGGCAGTAGCCCAGCCCAGCCCAGCCTGGCACACTAATATAAACTATGCAAACATCTTTCACTCTGTTTTTTTCCCACAAACTCTACACCACCGCTGTACACTGATGGGGAAATTTTACCTGACAAAACTAACAAAATGATAGGGGCTGTTGCCGCTCTCATACATCAATATGTGGAAGAGGCTGGTGGTGGTGAGGATGAGAATGCTGATGACCAACCCACAGAGAGTGGAAGGAGAAGAGTGTACAGACCCAGGGTAACCTACCAGGGGCAACATGAGCTGGAGATAGTGGAGCGCTATAGGGTGGACAGGGACATCCTACAGCAAATTGTTGGCCATGCCTCACACACAGAACCAACAGAGTGGAACCCATCCCAGTGGATACCAAGGTATGTGTAGGCATAAGAATACTAGCCACAGGTACCTACCTTCATGAGGATCTCACAGGCATCAGCATCCAGGGTACTCCACCAGTTCCTGGATGCCATGTCAGCACATGCCGGTGAGCACATATATTTCCTCAACACCCGTGAGCGTTGACCAGCAATATGCATCTCTTCCACCAAATATCAGAATACCCTAAGGTAATGGGTGCTATAGACTGCAAGCACATATACATCAGAGCACCACCCAGCGAGCGGAGTAGGGTCTACATAAACTGCAAGGGCTTTGCCTCCATCAACTGCCAGGTCACGTGCGATGCCCAGGGCATTATAATGAATTTGTGTGCTGGCAGCCCTGGAAGCTATCATGACTCCCACATATGACACAGCTGTACCAGAGATTTGCCAATGGGGACATCCCATATGGCCACATAGTGGGGGATGCTGGTTACACACTGGAGCCATGGCTGATGACACTCATCAGAAATGTACACACACCCAAACAAGAACTCCATAATGAGGCACACTCACAAACCAGGATCATAATTGAGCGTGTGTTTGGGATGTTCACGTCATGGTTTGAGTGCCTGGATATATCCGGTAGAGCCTTGAGGTACTCTCCAGCTACAAATTTTCATTGTATGTGCCATGTTACACAATATAATCCTGAGGAAACAGCTGCAGCAGGAACAGCATGGGGTAGGGCCACAAAGCCCCCACCATTGCCAAGGCCAGCACAGGCACTGAGTGACTCGGAGGAGAAACAACCTGAGCCTGTCCATGTACGCAGAATAAGGTGTACCCAGTATGCCCAGGCTTTGGCAAACAGGCAAAGCATAGCACATACACTGAGATGGTAGGAACCCATGGAATGACACCTCTCTCTGACTTGTACATACAGTAAAAGGGATGCCAAATATGACACTACCTGTGGTTTACCATGTATAGGGAGTGTACTATGTGCATCCGACATAGTCAGCCCTCCAGCACCATCCTCAATACTGGCACAGCCACAAGGTAAGTCACTCTTCCTATCAATTGCTGAATGGAGTAGTATGTTCTGCTAGTTGTATCTATGGTATGGATGTGAGCATGCACGGGAATCGGGTGGCTAAATGGGATGGCAGCAGATAATGGACACCTATATGGGTAGCATAAAATCCATAACAAATACTGGTGTCAACAAAGTAGGCAGTACTAGACAAGGTGACAAATCCCACTGCAGTACATGTGGTGGCCCAAATGTGTGTCCACAGGACACACACATGCATGTCAATGAGGCTCACACACCCAACAGTCTCAGCCAGCAGGACAGGTGTAGATGGCCATAAAGAAAGGCTGGCTAAGGCCTCCAATTGATGGCAATGGAGAACAGCCCCCCTCCAGACCTACACAGACAGACTACAACAGGTCAGACAGTTGTATGTTAGTTCTGAAGGGTAAGAAGTCTGAAACTGAAATGTAGGTCAATAAAACCTAAGATCTATACTCTACTGATATGCCTCTAGTCTGTATGATAGGTTAGAATACAAAATGAAATGGAAGCCAACAGAGTACCTGAAATACCAGTCCAGTCATAGCAAATGTTTACAGTTGTCAGGTGTGCCCCCCCCCCACACAATCCTATGTAGAAATGCAGTAACATGTACATGTGGGTTTAATAACAGTGGAGCACATATTACCTGAGCTGGCCCAATTTACAGGATAGATTGTTGCATGTGTACAATATGCAGGGCTGTGTGTTAGGTTGTTGTGTGTTGTATATTGTGTGGAAGTGGTCAGCATGTGCATGTAGGCATGAAGGGTTTTGTCTTGGTGGCCTATGGAGAGTACTGTTGATGACAGGGACATGTTCTGACAACTGCAGTGCCAACCACAATGCATCCCAGTAAGACCCAAATCAGCAGCCATCCATACTCATTGTTCAGATGTCAAAATATCTGTCACCATCTGAAAGATGGACATGCCATGAATGTGGGCCCAGACATACACACAGTACACAGGTGGAAGTAACCTAGACAGAGTACATAAAATTTAACTGCCAAATGCACACACCTTTGGAATTGTACATACAGGTTAGCAGCACACTAGTTGTCTGTGTAGTATGGAATACTGATGTAGTCTGGCCAATCACTGGCAGACCACAAAAGTCACAGTTATGAAGTAATGAGAAACTGTCTATGTCCCCACACAAGGCAGCATAAGGGGAATATCCCAAGTATATCTGTGAGTCAGCTGCAGAAGCTTCCATATCACACATGCACTCAGCTCACCTCACCATCAGCCACAGGTTTATCATATGTCATATTCCTGCTGTTGGGAATGAGTACAGCATGACCCCCACTTCTGTGTGGGAATACCCACAGAATGCAGCATGCTAAAGAGGTGTCCCATGCAGGTGTGTCCCTAGCTGTAAGCAGCACCTTGCCAGCATCCAGAACAATGGATTAATATGGACAGGAACTATTGCCAATAACACCTCACACACTTACCCTGTCACCCCAGGAGAATCCAGTGACTCACAGCCTGGGACCATAGGAGTAACAGAATGCACTGGCCTGCTACAGATGGCCTGCATCACTACCAAATGCCCTACAGTCCTCTGTCAAAGGCCTGTGCCTCTCCCATACTGCCAATGTATGTTATCTCATGGGGTCCCTGCTAGCAACATAACACAGCCCATAGAATACAAATGCAAGGCCATGTCGACAAATCTCAGTAGCATGCCAGCCATGTCCTACTGCATGAACTGTGGACCAAACCCTAAATACCGCTAGGATGAAGGTACAACTATAGAGATACTTCTCAGATATTGCTCGCATAATGTTAGGAAGATGATAGAATAACAGAGTGGGGGTGTAGAAGCATGGATGCCATGGAGTGTGTGAAGTCTGAAACTCTGATGTGTGCCCATACTACCCCTACCTGCAAACCAAGTAATGGGTGGCTACAAACCTGCTCATAAACCACAATGTGAAGGGGAGATGACCAGATATATGAGCCCTGCCTCTGGGTAACCTGGGTGAATCTGGACAGCTAAGAGGTATGGCCACATCAGGATATGGCCATTCTGTTATGTTGATAGATGTGCAAACAGGGGATCCTCAGCCACCACAGTACCAAGTTGCTGGACCATTTACACAGACCCATCAGCAAGTGTCTGCAGCTACCTCCCCAGAATGGCATGAGTGTGCAAGAATATGTAGGCTGCAGACCATAATGCTGGACACAGCTTCATTCATCTTGTATTTCCCAGGAAATAACTGTGAGCAAATAAGTATGTCTGTCAGTAATTGATGACATAATACATCACAGTGTAAAACAGTACATATGTCTGAATATCTCTGCTAACACCAACAATGTAACAAAAGCACCACATACACCATAGTTACAGTATTCCACTATCATTCACCCATTGTGACTCCATATTGTCAACCTATCTACAGATATCCTGCAGAAACAGGTTGCTAGCTGTAGGTGTAGAACACAAAATCCTGCACTGGAGTACAATCTACCTGGAATGGATTCACACACTCAATACAGAAGGTCATACTGGGCATGCTCCTACACTTAGAGAAATGAAGCCCATGTCTGACAATAACAGTGGGCCATAAATATCTGTCAGTCCCAGATGTCTGTACACACACACCACATTGCACACCATTCATGCTTTGCACACATGTTGGATAGGAATCCTCACACATGTCCAAGGCCAACACAGTATAATAGGTCAAACATACACACACAGAGATATGGGGAAGAGAGAGGCAGACAGTGACAAAGAGATTGCCATCATGAAGCCTGTTCCATCCACCGCACATCCAATTGGCCAATATCACATGATGTGCCGATGTCAATCACTGTAGACATTTGCTTTTGGTAGCCCTCAGCCCTATACTGTCTGTGGTGCTTGTGATAACGGTGTAACATGATAGTACAAATCAGTATTCACCTAGCATTTGTATACCCAGTCCTGTCAAATGTAAAGTTGTGTGTAACTGAGTGTTGTGTGTGTGTTTCCAGAGAAATGGTTTATGGCCCATTTGCATGCACTGCACTTCCCATTGCCATGTCAGCACTCATGCTGTCAGTCACCTTGAAATAACTCAGTGGCCTATTCTCAGTCCCATAAGATCCATAGCACTTGCAATAACTGTGTAATGCTATAGTGTAACATACTAGTTAGGTAGGAGTTCTAATCCCAAACATGGCAACTGTGAAACTCTGTGTGTGTGTGTGTGTGTGTGTGTGTGTGTGTGTGTGTGTGTGTGTGTGTGTGTGTGTGTGTGTGTGTGTGTATAGAGATTAATGATTTTGAGGCCATTCACAGTCACTACACCTCCCATTGCCCTACTTTAGCAAGCCTATTGATGTCAGTCACCTTGAAATATGCCTTTGGACAAGGGCCAGCCCTATAAGCTCCATGGGCCATGCGATAACTGTGTAATGCTATAGTGTAACATACTAGTTAGGTAGGAGTTCTAATCCCAAACATGGCAACTGTGACACTCTGTGTGTGTGTGTGTGTGTGTGTGTGTGTGTGTGTGTAGCGATTAATGATTTTGAGGCCATTCACAGTCACTACACCTCCCATTGCCCTACTTTAGCAAGCCTGCTGATGTCAGTCACCTTGAAATATCCCTTTGGACAAGGGCCAGCCCTATAAGCTCCGTGGCATGTGTGATAATTGCTTAATGCTATAGTGTAACATACTAGTTAGGTAGGAGTTCTAATCCCAGACATGGCAACTGTGAAACTGTGTGTGTGTGTGTGTGTGTAGAGATTAATAATTTTTGAGGCCATTCACAGTCACTACACCTCCCATTGCCCTACTTTAGTAAGCCTACTGATGTTAGTCACCTTGAAATACCCCTGTGGACAACGTCTAGCACTATAAGCTTCATGGCATGTGCCATAAATGCGGAACAATGTAGTAGCAGTAACTACACAGGTATGGGTTTGAATCTCATCTGTGGCAAGTGTTTGTGTGTGTATATATGTATGTGTGTACCTCAAGGATTTTGGCCTCATTTACACCCAGTACATATCTCAGATCCTGACTTTAGCAGTCCTGCAGATATCATCCACCTTAGAAGTACCTTTTGCCAACCCTAAACCATGTCAGGTCAGTGGTGCATGTGGTACATGAGTAACATAATGGTCCTTAAAGATTGTTAGATAGAAGTTTGAACCTCACCCCTGGCAAATGTAAATGTGTGCTTAGGGTAAAATTATTTTTGGGATCTCTCACCCACTACATCACCCAATGCCCTTATTTACAAGGGATGGTGATGTTCCTCACCTTAGAAGTGCCTTGCGACAACATCCATCCTATAAACTCCATGGCACGTGCGATAAATGCGGTACACTGTAGTAGCAATACAATAGTTAGGGAGGGGTTTGAATCTCAGTACTGGCAACTGTGTGCCTGTCATCAATATCCTGTGTGGAGGTTGCAGTGATTGTGTAATAACAGGATGCACTGTGGGGTGAGTTTTGCTAAATTATTATGTTGAGGACCTAGTATATGTCACAATGTCCACCTTACAAGGACAACAGATGTCAAACACCAGAGAGGCTAGTGTAGATAATCCATAGCCCTACATGTGACATTATGAATTGGTGAACAATCTAGGCAACCCTTGTATTACTCAGAGAACACTCTCCACCCATGTCTCATACACAAGCACACTTGGCTAGGCAACAACCACTATATTGGTAATTCCCTGCATATTGCCTCACAGATAGTAACCACGGTGTGATTGCAGTGGACTACATGTCTGTTGACCACAACACTGCCACTGACTTTAGAAAATATTGTGTTGTGTTATATCTCCTGACTAAGTGTTATCCAGCAAGGAAAAGGACATGGCTCCCTGTTCCATCCCTACAGTAGGCAAATAGATGCTTACAGTGGTCCTTTTGCTATGTTCCCCACTGGACGCCTGCAACAACTGTAGAGTCTGCAAATGTAACCCACAAAGGGAATACCATGCCTTATACATATGCCCTGTATGGACATATGCCACTAACTCCACTGAATATCTGTATCATGCTGAAAATGTAGGTGCAAGCATGAACACAGTTCCATAGCCAGGTCTCACCAAATGAGGTCAGGAATGTTATATCAGAAGATAACAATCTGTCCACACAACATGCCTTAGAGATCTCAAGTACACTTCCACACATCAAAGAACATGCATGCGGGACATGTGCACAACCCAGACACTGTCCATGTTATGGAATATAGATCACATACATGGGAAGCAGTGCACATCACTGGTCCCCCAGAATAGTAGCCCAAATGAGTGGATGGTGAATACAATACCCACCTGTTCATAGGTAGGTACTAGGCTATATGCCTGAGGGAATTTATAAGCCTAGCCAGAGTGTGTCGGCTTTCGCCACCCCATTGATTAATTAACTGAGCCTCTGTCAAGCAGAGCCAATGAAATGATCCCAGGGGTGTATTTTCTGTTACCCATCCACTCATCAAGGTTTCTCTTGAAGGGTGTTAGTGAGGGGCTCTGCCTAACGTAGTTAGGAATTTTGCTCCAAAGCATGAGGAGCCTCTGTGACAGGAATCTATCCCTACAGCATGTTCTATTTATTGTTGTGGCAAGGTTTAGCTCACAGAGCCCGTGGCTCGCAGTGAGTTGTATTTCTTTAGGTGGAGCATGTCCATCAATTCTGAGTTGGACATGGCTTTGTAAGTCAGGCAGAGATCACCTCTGAGTAAGTGATATGCCAGTGAGTACAGCCGGAGTTTTTTCAGTCGGTCTACATAGGACATATGTTTGAGGCCAGTAATCCTCTTGGTGAGGTACTTTTGTGGTGTTTCCAGCTGTTGGAAGTGTCTTGTGAGGTACATCCCAAATGGGGCATTGTACTCTATGACAGGTCTGATGAGTGACGAGTAGAGGGGCACTATAACCTCTTTATTTCTATATGCGAACTCTTTAGTAATTAGATGGGCCACATAGAAGGATTTCCTAACTACTTTGGCAATATGATTGTCAAAGGAGAGATTACTGTCTACCTGGGCCCCCAGATCTCTTATTACCTCTTCTGTATTAAGGGGGCTGCCACCTATGTAGTAATTTGTGGGTGTCTTGTTTTTCCCAAATGGGATGACTATGCATTTTTTGGCATTTAGCTTGAGGCCATGACTTTGACACCAGGTGTCCGTCTCAGTAAGGCCTTTTTGGAGGATGTCCGTGTCAGCCTGAGAGTCAATTATGGTTCCCAGTTTGCAATCATCAGTGAACTTGGTTAGCCATAGTCCTCCTGTGTTTACCTGTACTTCTGAGAAATATATGCCGAACAGTAGGGGTCCCAGGACTGAGCATTGCGGGACACCACTTGTGACTGGTTTAGAGTCGGACATGGAGCCTGCTATTCTTACTGAGTGAGTTCTGTCTGTAAGCCAGCTGGCAACCCATCTTGTGATGTAGGGGTTTATGTTCAGGCTGGTCAGTTTTTCTATAATACCTGAGTGAGGAATAGTGTTGAATGCCTTGGCGAGGTCAGGTAGGCTGTGTGAACCACCTTTCCCTCGTCTATGGCCTTGGTGACTGTCTCAAAGAAGTCAACCAGGTTTAGTAGGCATGATCTGCCCTTAACAAAGCTGAACTGGGTCGGGTCAAGTGTTTGGAGGTTCCCAATGTCTTTGTTAATGGGTTCCATGATGATGCGCTCCATAGCCTTGCAGACCAGGCTAGTCAGGCTTATGGAACGATAGTTACCAGGGTCAGTTGTGGCCCCTACTTTGTGGAGTGGAATAACCATTGCTGTGTGCCATTCTATGGGCATGTAGTCTGAGTAGAGGCTGAGGTTGAATAGCGTGTTTAAGTGTGGGGTTAGTTCGTTCTGTAGTTCATGCAAGATGTATCCTGGGACACCATCTGGCCCCATTGATGCTGTGTTTTTGGCTTTTGAAAAGGCTGTTTTCACCTGTGTGTCTGTGATTTCCAGGACACTACACTTTTCAGGTATTGTTGTGGGCCCTTTTGGAAGTGAGGGGGGGTGAATTTGCACTGAATCTATCTGCCAGGATGTTGGCAATATCAGTAGGTTCAGTATACTTTGTGCTATTTTGCACTAGCTCAGAGCATATCTACGAGTTGCCACTTAGATTCTTGACATAGCTAAAGAAGGGTTTGTGGTTATCTTTCAAATCCTTGGCTATCTTTCTCTCGAAGTTAGCCTTGGATGGTTTTATGAGGGACCTTAGTTTCTTACTGATACTGATCAGGCATGTCTTTCCTTCTTGGGATTTGCTTTTTTTCTGAACTAGTTTCCTCCTTTTATTGTATAACCTGTTTATGGCAGGGGTCCACCAGACTGGTTTTCTTCTCTTAGGGGAGTGAGTCTTGGTTTTGCTAGGGATGGCACGATCCATGCATCCTTATAGGTGCTCATAGAGTGCATTTGTAAAGGATTCTGCATCTTGGGCAGCATTATCTTTTAGCGTGGAGGCTGTGAAATGTACCACCTCTGTCTTAAGTAAAGTGACGTTTGCTTTAGAAAAGTTTTTCACTGTGGTTTCCTTGGTTGGGGGTGGTGGTGGGGTGTGGACATCCAGAGTGACTAGTGTATGGTCTGATCTAACCAGTGACAAGTTGACCTCTGGTGCGGAACACCTGTCACCCATGTTGGTGAAGACCAGGTCCAATATGTTTTCACCTCTAGTAGGGGAGTTTACCAGCTGATCCAAGGCATTTGAGTTGATAAATTCCAGGAAGTGCTGTGCCTGGGAGTTTGTCCTCAAGTAGTTTTCCCAGTTAATGGTAGGGTAATTGATATCACCCAATATCAGGGTGTTTGGTAAGACCTTCATGTTTTCCAGTGTCTCCAGAAAGGCAGAGTGGTGGTCCTGGGTCATGGAAGGTGATCTGTAGCAGGCCACAATTTGCATTGCAGATTTGCCCGATGTTAGTTGCACATGGATGATCTCAGAGGTATTATGCTGTGCCACTAACATGGAGGTGTAGGTATCCTTGATGAATATGGATACACCCCCTCCTTTTGTGTTTCAGTCCGTGTTCTGTGGCTGAAATGTGTGGTATGAGTTGTAGCCCAGTAGTGCTGGAGTGCTCTCTGGAACCTTGAACCAGGTTTCAGTTATGGCACAGATGTTGAAGTGGGGACCACTCCAGGGACTACACCCCTGAGCCACACTGGAGACCATTGTCACGTGGCCTGATGCCAAGGTTTTCCCTTTGCCTAGCCTTGTACAGCCTTCAGGCCCATTACTACACAACTGTGACGCAATGAGCCTATGCATCTCAGTACTGGCAAGTGAGTGTGTGTGTGTGTGTGTGTGTGTGTGTGTGTGTGTGTGTGTGTGTGTGTGTGTGTGTGTGTGTGGAGATTAATGATTTTGAAGCCATTCACAATCACTACACCTCCCATTGGCCTACTTTAGCATGCCTGCTGTCATTCATCTTGAAATAACCCTTTGGCCATGTATCAGCCATATAAGCTCTGTGGTGCTTGTGACAACTCTGTAATACTGTAGTGTAGCAAACTAGTTAGGTAGGAGTTCTAATCCTGATCCTGCCAACTGTAATAATGTGTGTGTTTCTCTGAGAGAGTGTGTGTGTGTCTTTGTTGACACCTGATTTTGTGGACATTCACACTTACTACACTTCCCTTATCCCTCCTTTAGCACTGTTGCTGATGTCACTCACCTTCAAAGATACATTTGGACAGCTCTCCAACATGTAAGTTCCATGATGCATGCAATATCTGTGTAATACTGTAATAGCAATGCATAAGTCAGGTAAGGGGTTGAAACTTGGTACTGATAAGTGTGTGTGTGTGTGTGTGTGATCAGTTTCCTGTGTGGGTGTTGGGGTGATTGTGTAATGACAGGATCCATTGCAGTGTGGGTTTTGCTACATCATTATATTGAGGACCTATATGTCCCATTACAAGGCCAACAGTTTTCAAACACTGTAGAGGTTGTTGTAGACAAACCTCAGCCATAAATGTGTACAGCCATGTGCAATTACTATGTGACAGTATGGATTAGCAAACAATATAGGCAACTGTTATAATACCCAGATACCACTCTCCACCCAAGGATCAGGCACAAACATGCTTGCCTCTTACTCTCTTCCTTTCTTTGTCTCTGTCTCTGTCTCTTTGTCTCTCTCTCTCTCTCTCTGGTGGATGTGGAAAAGTACATCCATTTTGTAGTGGCAGC
>NC_056728.1:347450308-347529115 GCF_019279795.1 Protopterus annectens | reverse complement strand
TATCTATTTTTGAGTCTGCTTTAAAGTCTAATTTGTCAGTGGCAAAAGGTATGAATTTATAAATCTGCAATCAGTCTTGTGTTTTTCTAATACTTCAAGATGCAGGTTCTGTTGCTTTGGTCTTTGAAATCTTGCTTTTGCTAGTTGTCATATGTGACTTTGACTGATTAACAAATATCTTAGTCATGTGTGACACTGTTTTGCTGAGATAGTCTGTTGTCATCAGGGTGTGGGGAAACCTTGCTCAGCACATTTTTTCCTGTTGTAGTGAAAAACAAGTTTGTGCAGGCATCGCACTATCAACACCAGGAAAGAACTGCAGACCTCCTGCAGAGGTGGTGTACCTGAACCTGTCCAGCTTCATTAGTGTGTTTACAATCTGGCAGAGTCAACAAAATGAAGTTCATTTAGTGGAAAAAATGTATTTAGTTTGGGACTAGCAGGCAGTAAAAATGGAAGTATCATACGTACATGTAAATCTACTTTTTTAAAACAGCAGATGTTTGTTACTGATACCATGAGGCAAATAGCAGAACAGGAAAACTAACTTGATAAACCATGCATTGTTTTATCTTTTACAAACACTTCTGAAAACATTTTCAGAGAAACCATTGAAGTTATGGCTTGGATTTTTTTTGTATGTTTGTTGTAAAACTGAGCAGAACGAGTTTTAATGCAGCTCAGTTAGTTGCTTGCATAGGACAGGCAAAGAGTAGGTAAAATGAATGGTGATGCTGTATTGTTTTTTAGGACTTTAATGTTTAAATTTTTTTTTTTATAGATATTTGCAACTTTGTTGTACATATTTGGGTTTATATACAGTTTTTTTTCCTTTTTTCCTTTAATTTGAAATGGCATAATTTTCACTCAAGGACTTGGGAGCCTTTGTATTTTTCTAGTATTATTACTTTACACAGTGGGGAACCTACTTGTTTTGAAATTACTCTTTGGCCTGGATGTATTACTGTGAATGTTTGTCTTGAATCTGTGTAGTGAAAGGTTGTAGGAGGAAATGAAGGGGCACACTCACTCATGCTCATTGCTGGGTACAGATGCATCCCTTTGACAAGGCTCATGTCTTCTAACTGATATAATTGTCTACTGATTTGTTTGTGGCAGACGCATGAAACAGGTGTGTTTGTAGCTCTTGAGTAGAGGATGCATGCGAATAGATTAGTAGTAGGCTGTACACACTGCTTCAAATCTCCTAACTCCCTGTCGGAGCATGGCTGCTGACTATTAGGAGAGCTACCTTTTGTTACTCTCTTTTTTGTTCCTGCTTCACTGACCAAGCTGGCAGACACCCCTCTTTCCATCTTATTTGTGACCTGCTCTATGGCAGCAAGCTTCTTGGCATAGATGGTCTTTTTATGAAATTGTAAGTAATGCAGTTGACCACAGCATCCATTCCCAGAGTTTGCGCTCAGGAGGAGCAGAATACCTCATCGCGCAATATATGCAATTCATACATTATCAATGGAATTCATTCCATGTAAATGTCTGCTCTGCTCTAAAAGTATTCAGTGCATTACTGTAATTGCCTAATTTATGAGTTTATATAATATACAATGTAATAAATAGATCTTTCTCAATTCTGTGTGAATGCTGATGCTTCTCAACTGTCATGTTTCGTAAGGATACTCTTCACCTAATGTTTTTTTCTTGTTTTCAATTTTTAGAAAGTTGTGACTTAGTACCAGCATAAGTCAACCTGATAGCCCCCCCCCCATGCTGGTGATTAAATGCTGAGCTGCACACATTAATTTTTTTGATTTTACTATAATGTATTTACTGATGATGAGTTGTAGCTGTAAGATTGGCTTACCAATTTCTCTTTAATTCTAGTGTGTGTGTAATATATACGTATACATGAATGTATGTAGATATGAATGTATATATGTAATATAAAATGTTTTATTCTCTGCATAAGTTTTGGATAATTACATCCTTCTATTTGTTTCCCTTCAGACCTTGTTTATGGTTGAAAACTCATTTATTTGGTTAACTATCTAGACTCGTACATCTATCCCTTGAGTAAGTTATGTAAGGATTGACATTAGTGCTTGTGTAGTATGAAACATGAAATGGCTGTTGGTTGAGTGTAGGCATAAGCCAGAGTTGATTACCTTTTTTTTATTTGGGAGGAGGGAACTAGCAGTGTACCCCATGACTTTTACTGGAAGTATGAATTATAATCACTTTCTCATTGGATCTCCTCAGAAGAGTAGCGATTTTAATTGAAAAATGTATAGTACACAGATCTGTGACTGTGGCTACAGCACGTATTTGGACTGAGAAACTCTACGCCACCAGAGACTGCATTATCTTGCTAACCTGTTCCTCTGCAAGCACATTGTGACTTTCCAAGCCACTGTTTAAGAGGGGTGGAGGACTGCTTCTCTTCATCGCTGTATAGCAGACTAGTGTAAATCTGTGAAGCAGGTGTACCAATCGGCTGAGCAGAAGGAAGCTGTAGATTGAGAAGTGTGTTTTCCTCTGGATGAGACATTAAACCAAGGCTCTCTCTGCTTGAGCTGGTGTTGGCTTAGTTGGATGAAATTGCACAGCACTTGATGGAAAACTCAACACTGTCCTGGCCAAGTTTTCCCTAGTCAGTATGAATACAACCTTTGGTCTTTACTGAAATTTTGGATTGACCTGAGTTAAAGCATAACCAAACCTGGTGTGAAGGCAACACGAGAAATGTGTAAAATATAAAGGGGCACTTAAGTGGATCATTTCAAGTGTCCGTTAAGTGGCACCGTGTTTTCTTGAACATTTTTTAAGCTTTCCATAGATGACTTTTGGCCACCACCATCTTCTCCTCTCATTCCCCAGGTCCATTGGATTCACCTTAGCCTCCCCTGGGCTGAACTAGCCCACATCTGGGGACAATGAGAGGGGGTTGGGAGGGTGACCTAATGGTTATGGTGTTTGCCTTACAAACACAAGGTTCAGGGTTTGAATCTCACATAGGATAATTAGCTATGCTTGAAATGGCTCGCAAGGGCAGTTAGCCTAGTACTAATCTATGAACCTATGAATAATAGGGAGATCAAGGATGCTTCTTCAGTACCGTACTGCTTTCATGGGTGTTCTAGCCCAACACCCTATGGCAGCCTTCTGAGCTCTGCTGTGGCTGTCTTCAGGAGGTGCGTGTGCACTTCTCAAGAATGTGCAACCTCCTGACCAAGTGGCACACGTCTTGCATTGCAGAGCTCACCAGGTTCCTCATGCATTTATCAGAACAAACCGGGCTGCCTGTCTGTCAGGATGGGCAAGCTGGTATTGACCACTTGAGCTCATCCTCCAGCACTGCTGCCAGTCAAACACTGGTTGTCTTTGGTGCAGGCAGGCTTCTGTCTTTCTACTTGCTCCATGAAATTGGTTTGTTTTCACATTTTGGTTGACAAGCTGTAATCTTAAAGCAGTGTTAAATTATGAACAGTTCATATTTTTTTTGCCAGGAGCATTTGTGTCTTCAAAGATGGAATTGCAGGCTATTAGAAATCCAGTTCAAAAGAATCTGCCTTTTCTGAAACTGTGGTGGGCACTCCAGTTTCACTGCTAGCTTAATGCATTTAGAGTAGACATAGCTGCAGCTGATGATGCATATACTGTAGCTGCTGTTTTAAACAGCATCCCATCCACGTACAAGACCATGCTTTCTAAAAAAAAAAAAAAAAAAAAAAAAAACTTAGAACTGTATAGCTGATTGTTGCGGTCTTATGGGGAGTGACAAATGACTGCGTTACCAGTGTAATTTCTGTAAATTCACCATGGTGCAGAATTTCTGTATATTCGCAGAGGAGTATAATTTTCTGCATTGTGTTTCACTTTCTTTTCCATTGTAGACCTGGCAGTGCCCTTAATGAACTGAGAGGAGTGATAGTCTGATCGCTCTTTATATGGCAGTGTAAAATCCTTTGAACTGAGTATTTCCTGTGTTTTAGAATGTGTTTGCTGTATGTTGAAACTGAAAGCGTAATTTTTGTATTCTTCAAATCCAAGAAGGCCTTCTTGCTCATTCAATGTACTGTTTAAGAGCCCTTTCTTGGGTCTCATAAGGATTGCGTTTCACTGTGAACAAATCCTTCATGCCCCAAGTAGTCTTAGAATCTTCTTTGATCCAAGTAATTCATCTCCCCGGCTTCTTTCCTGATCTTCAGAATGAAACAGAAAGCATTGCATTCACTAGATGTGCACTGACACCTCTGTTTTATTTGCATAGGACCAAAGCCCTCAGACAGTCTGATCAACCGTTTTGTTGCCTTGTCTCTAACAAATTAGGACAACCTGTCAACAGAATATTTCAAAATGAATCTCTAACTGCATATCTCTGTTAAAAGCAGCATGGCAAGAGTTTGAGAGCATTAGAACTTATTCTGCCAAGGCTACTGCATTGCCTTCATCAGGGGACTTTCCACCTAGGCTATACTGGAGTCAGCTTGCCTGTCCCACAGTCCACACTTTAGCAGCAGAGAACAAATTTATAACCTCTGGAAAGTAGGATTCACCTATGCAGTTATGTCTTCTCCTTAATGCTTCTATCCAGCCATCCTTTCCTATAGCATTGGGCATTCTGCCCCTCCCCCGTACAAGTTATTACTGGAGTTATGAAACACTATAATATATACTAGTGTTTCCAACTTGCTGTAAATGTAGATGATGGTGTTTCATTGCAGTACCCTTTCCTCTCCTTTGGCTATGGGTTGGGGTAGGCTCCCTCTTTCCATCCCTTATAAGACCCTCCCATGTTGAGATGCTTCCAGCAAGTCACTGTCCCACTCCCACCATGCCTTTTGTGGCTGGTGTAGATGGGTTGTGTTAATGTTCTGTGGCTGAGTGGGGCTCCGTTATTTAGGTGCAAGAAAGAACCTGAGGTAATGGCACCAGGCAAATCATGATATGGAAGGAAGGGATGCCTGCCAGGACTGATGGGATGAGGGAGAATCTCTGGTATTCAGGCCAGCTAAGGGCGTCTCTGCAGGAAATCCCAAGAAGTTTTCCCTGCAACAGTGAAGGTACTCTAACATTTACATTTGTGGTAACTTAACACCATGCCATACACTTTGGATTTCCTCTGGAGCCAGACACCCTTTTCAAGGCATTCACATCACGCCACTTTGAACTACTGTTTTTATTCTTTAAGAATCGTCCTGCTGTTTAGAGTCTCTTACCTGTTTTGAATCATCTGCTCTGTCTGGGTTTTCAAATCAACTTTTGGAAGTATTTGCGGAATTGTGGAATTGTATCCTGGGATGTTGAATTCTGTCACAAGATTACCCTTTATCTGGGAAAGAAAGTAGAAATGTTTCTGTGGTTCTTCCGGAGATTTTTCCCAATCACACTTTTTTTTATTTTTTTTAAGGAATTTCTCAGGACTTTGGAGTACATGGCATCTATTTCTTGTGCTTCCTTTGTCAGACTCCACATAAGGGAAATACAAGGGTACTGCAGGTAAGTCTAGATAAGTATATACTTTGCAAACCCCAGAACTGGTGTCTGAAAGGACAAAGGAGAGTCTATTGTGGATAGTAAACCTCTTTTGCAATCCACGTCTTTTGTTCTGCCTCTAATCCTCCTGCAATCTGCCACTATAGATTTACCAGACCTGGCATAGGATGCTTTTTCCAAAGGGATAAAACCCCAGGCTCTGTGGAATATTCAACATACTGGAGCAATTTAATTTCAGAGAGGTTGGCAGTGATCATGCTTAAAAGCCTCCTTTCTGATCCCCAGGACCTCAGCAGGTTTTTGTTGACAGCATTAGAGATGTGGTACGTAACCGAACAAGGAGATCTTACCCACTTTGCAGATTTACTTGGATAGTCTGAGATATTAACTCTGCTCATTTGACTCTTCAGGCTTCATATGTTTTGTCAGAACAAATGTGATTTACAGAGAAGCAAGGCAGGACCAAGACATACCCCAAGGTTTGGAGTTTCACACTAGGGTCTTCCAAGAATTGATCGACTGCTGGGAGTGTCTCTGGGTAGGTCTGTTTGCCTCCTTTCAAAACAGACTAACGAAATTATGTTCCAGGATTCCTTGTTAACAGGCCTGGAAAATGGATGTTTTTGTTCCCATGGACATGAATGTTGTATGCTTTTCATAACTTTCCACTTGTATTCAGATTAGTTTTGAATATCCAAAAGGACTATTCCCAAAGAGTTGTGGCGGTTATTCCCTTTTGGCCCAGGTAACACTGGGTTCTTCCTTTTCCATGAGACCAAGGGTAGTTACCACAAGCTTACCCACAGACCATGTTTACACCCCAGCTTGAAAACTCGACTAACTGGATGATCGAATTTTGCTACTTTTTTTAGATGCTTTTCACCTATTTTACTACCAGCTACACATCTCCAAAAAGAAAATTTGTCTACTACAAAATCATATGTGAAAGTAGAAAAGATTTTCTAGTTGGTGCAAGTACAAGAATCCGGACCCTTTTCAGGCCCATCTGCCTCTTGTTCTTGATTTTATTTGTATGAGTTTGTGTCCTCTGGCCTATTGTAGTCCTCTGTTAAGGTGCATTGTTGACCAGTTCTGCTTGTCTGACCTTTGAACCCCCCATATACAAGTTTAAACAGTTTTGTAAGTGGTGACAAACTAGGAAACCAACCTTGGGATCTTAGATTAAGCTTTATAAGCACAAAGATTTCTCCGATGTTCTTCGTGTTTCACTGTTGCAGTCATTACATTTGGGTAATCTGCTGGCAGGTTGCCCTCAGTTGGCCTGAATTCCAAAGTCTTGGGTCCTGCGTCGGTTGCTGTCTCTTCCATGACGTCAGGTCATCAGGGGTATAAAACATGCAGCAGACGCCATTTTCTTCAGTCTTTCTTGCTGCGCGGTGCCCGAAGCAGAAGCATTTCGCAAGTGCCGGTCGGCAGACTACTGAAATATTCCAGTTTGAGTTTCAGAACCAATGTCTTCACTAAAGCCCAGTGTCTTCACTAAAGCTAAGTACCCCGTTGGGGAAACTATTTTTTTTTTTCTTGCTTTTTACTGATTGTCAGAAAAAGTTAATAATCATTGTATTACTTGTGGAAGGCAAATACCTCATAAGGATTTCCATTTATACTGTGCTCCTTGCCTAGGCCCTGATCACAATGTGCTTGGCTGTCAGTTTTGTGCTAGATTTAACCAACACACTAAGCATCGGTATATTTTTGCATCAAAGTATTTTGGAAACAGGTTTAACTACCCAGAAATGTCATCGGATAGTAATCCGACTAACAGAGTACATAAAACGCAAAGAAAAGGGCAGAGAGAGGCAGTCGAGATCCAAAACAGACAAAGCTTCTCCTAAGCCAGTCGCCAGTTCACCAGTACTCAGTGAGGTGCTTTTGCAGCCCCTGATACCCGCTATCTTCGAGTCGCAGGCCTCTACCGACACCATGTGGAGTCTGGCATGCTGCAAGATACATCCGTCGGTTCAATACCTTGAGTATCTCCCTCGGCTGGGTCCAGAGCCGCTGAGCAGGCACCAGCTTCTGAGGGTGTATTCAGACCTCAACATTTGTATATCAAACCAAAGACTAAAGCAACTTCTAAAACTAAAAAAAAAACTACGCATGAGCCACGTGCACAGGCCTCTGCCTAAAAAAACGATCAAAATAAGACCTTTACCTTGATCAGGGGTATCCATCCCCCTCCTGATAAGAGGCCTAGGCAAGGCACTGATTATGAATCTTCAGATCAGGTTTCTATTTCTTATGATTCCTCTTCTGATCAGGAATTATCTGTGCCTCCCTATGAGGATTCTGAAGCTGAGGAATCTATTCCATCTGCATCTCCTCCTGAGGATTATTAATTTGGTGAAACTTTGCATACTTTGAGAGATCATTTTCACTGGGAGAGTCAAGACGCCTCAGAATCAAAAAAGATTTCCTCCTTCTCCCTCAGCACAGGCCTTTAGCCATTCCTCCTGTTTTAGACATTGTGGATGATGTGTTTTCAGAGTCGAGCTTATCCCCTGACTCCTTGCGTCCAGCTCCCAGTAAGCCTGACCGATTATTACAGGGTCCCTGACTCTCATAAATTTTATTTAGAAACCCTGCTGCTGATCTTGAAACTATTTCACAGGGTCCAATGGGAGTTAAGGCCTCAACAGCAAAAAAAACCTACCCGCTCTGACAGAGATTCAAGGGCACTGGACAGATGGGGGGAAAAAAGGTTTATACATCTGCAACCTTGGCAATCAGAGCCTTAAACTGTCAATTTCATATGCTTAAGTACCAGCAACATGTTATGGGATTGCTGAAACAGAAAATGATGTTTTCAGAATGTGCAGAAAATAAAGAATTGTAGGAGTTATTGTATGCAGCTGAACAAGTTGGAAAGCATACTTTGCAATGTGGTTTTGATTCCTTAGAGGCCTCTTGCAGGGCCGCAGTTACTGGATCGGTGATTAGGAGGCATGCCTGGTTAAAGGAACAAAATTTGCCTGATCATATTAAAGCTAGATGCACCTTTACAGCATGATTCTCTGTTTGGTATTAAGGCAGAAGATGTTTTAAAGAAAATGGAAGACAAAGCTAAGTCTATGCAAACTGTTGGACTTCTTACAAGTGCAGCCACCAAGATTCAGACACCGGCCTACAAAAAATTGGTCCTTTCCTGTGTCAGAGCTCAAAGGGGCAAATCCAGATGCCCTAAGGGTTCTAGATACCAGGCGCAAGATTCATACAGGTCAAAGCAATGGGGCGCTTCCACCTACAAATCTGGAATAGATAAAGCGCAAACCTACAGAAAGCAATCCCAATGACTTCCCTCTGCCTGCACAAAGCACTTATCTTTTGGCAGCACCCATAGGGGGAAAATTAGCACTTTTTGCTCAAAATTGGCACTTAATAACCCATGACATGTGGGTACTAAACATATCACAGGGATACAGATTCCATTTCCACACTCTGCCAATGGCAAATGGTTGGCCAGATCTGACAAAAAAATCAATGGGCAGAGGCACAGAAACGGGTTACGTCCCTCGTGGATATGGGGGCCATTCAGCCAGTACCAGAACAGGAAAAAGGACAAGTTTTTACTCAAGACTGTTCTTGGTACCCAGAAAGGACAAGGCCTGGCAGCCAATACTGGGTTTATCGATTTTGAACACATACCTGGACATTCCAAAATTCAAAATGCTGACTTTGCAGCAGCTTCTGCCCATGCTGGGCAAGAATGCTTGGCCGGTGACGTTAGACCTAAGAGAGGCATACCTGCATGTCCCAATAAGACAGTCGTGCAGAAGATACCTCCGATTCAAGGCTGGCTTAATGTATTACCAATTTTTTGGACTGCCCTTTGGCTTATCTACTGTGCCCAGGGTCTTTACAGAGTGCCTGGCACCAGTAATTGCACTTTGCAGACAAAGTATACAAATATATCCTTACGAACGACTGTCTCATTCAAGCAGAGAACAAGGACACTCTTCTTTGACACCTGGCATTTGTGAAAAGGCTTCTAACATGCCTAGGGTACACAATAAACGAAAAAAAATCACAACTGGTACCCTCTCAAAAGATAACATTCCTGGGTACAAGCTTGAATACAACTGCCCAGATGGTTTACCTCATGCCAGACAAGCAAAGGTAACTGACTACTTACTTCAAACTCATGGCAACAAAACCCCAGTCTTCTGCAAGACAAATTCTGCAGGCTCTGGGCTTCATGGCATCTTGCATCCTACTGATTCCATATGCAAGACTGCATATGAGGACACTTCAATGGTACCTAAAAAGTTTATGGAGTCAACATTCTCACAGTCTGAAAACAATGATTCCTCTCATTCCCTGCCTGCAACATGAGTTTCTATGGTGGGCAAAGGTATGTCACCAAAACATGGGATGGCCATTCACTCTACCCCCCTGCCAGCCAAACCATAACAGAAGCATCAGGTTATGCCTGAGGGGCCCACATGGCAGGAAGATGCATTCAGGGCATATGGTCACCAAAACAAATGCATCTACAAGTCGACCAGAAAGAGATGCTAGCTGTTCAAAATGCCCTAACAGCCTTCAAGGACTTGCTTACTTCATCCAGGACAACTACTGATAGACTGACAACACCACAGTCGTGTGACATATAAACAAGCAACTGGGCACACACTCCTACCCCCTATGCAGATTAGCCATGCCACTGTGGGACACAGCTTTGACCTACCAAATACATCTTAAAGCTCAATTCCTGCCAGGAAAATAAAACACTCTGGCAGACAATTTAAGCAGAAACCTTATGGATCCTCATGAGTGGAAACTAAACCCAAAAGTCTTCAGCATGATGAGAAGTGGGGGAGCCCAGACATCGATCTATTTGCCTCTCCTCAAAATTATCAATTGAAAAAATTCTGCACAAGGACTGATCAGACAAGCATGGAAAGTGGACGCCCTATCCTTCAGTTGGAAAAACCTATGCCTTTCTGCCTCTGCCTCTTCTCCCAAAGGTCCTCCTAAAAGTCAGACTAGAGAAACCAAAGATGATACTAATTGTCCCGGACTGGCCCCGCCAATACTGATACCCAGTCCTAAGGAACTTGTCTCGATACCCAGCTTGGACCTTGCCTCAAAGAGCACAACTATTGTCCCAGCAAAACAATCGGATCCTGCACAATCAACTACAGACTCTGAACCTGGCAGCATGGCTGATCATGTAATCCTACAAACAACTCTCAGTAAAGCTGTGATAGATGTCATTTTGGAAGCCAGAAGGCCTAGTACTAGAAAATCTCATGCTGACAAATGGAAGAGATTCTGTGCTTGGAATCAAGCACAAGGAACTGATGCAGCAGAACCAAATATTCCTCTGGTATTGCAATACTTAACTGATATGCTTGGCAAAGACCTATCTTTCTCATCAATTAAAATCCATGCCTCCGCCATTTCAGCTCATTACAATGCAGAGCCACCAATCTTTTCTCATCCTTTACTAAAGCAGTATCTTGGAGGAGCCAAGAATTTAAGGCCTCCTAGAAGATCACCACTGCATGCATTGAGACCTCAATTATGTGTTGGAAAAGTTCACCCTGCCTCCATTTGAACCAGCTGCTACTGCTGATATATAGTTCTTATGGAAAACAGCTCTGCTACTAGCAATTACTTCAGCAAGAAGAGTTTCAGAGCTACAGGCCCTCATGGCTGTAGAGCCTTTTATTATATTTTACCCATGCATCTCTGAGGACAAATCCTACTTTTATGCCTAAGGTGGTTTCCAGTGTGGCTCTTAACCAAACAATTCATCTGCCAACCTTTTATCCAAATCCGCAGAACAAGGGGGAGAGAATTCTGCATTCCTTGGACGTACACAGACTGCTAAGATTCTACTTAAGCAGGACTAAAGCTCTAAGAAAAAACTGAGCAATTACTAGTGACATATGCTGCAGGATCAGAAGGCAAGGCTGTATCAAAGCAGACAATTTCAAAGTGGATAAGCCACTGCATCCGTTTCTGCTACTTACACCATGGTAAACCTGTGCCCAAGGGCATTAGGTCTCATTCCACCAGAGCTGCAGTTACTTCAGCAGCCTTTCTAAGGGGAGTACCAACCAAAGACATTCTAGAGGCTGCTACTTGGAGTTCTGTTCACACCTTTACAAAGCATTATCATTTGCCTCTACTCTAAATCCAGGGCAGGCTTTGCCACTGCAGTTCTGCAGGGCCTTGTAGCCGCTCCTAATGCTGTTTAGCTCCAGCCTCCCAACCATAGCTTTGGGATTCTACCCAAATGTAATGACTGCAACAGTGAAACACTAAGAACAGTACAGTTGTGTACACTTGCCATAAATGTAGATGTTCAAGTGTATTCACTGTTGCAGTCCAGGGTTACCCTCCCGCCATCCCCCTGTCATGTATATGATGGTGTTGGCTGCATGTTTTATACCCCTGACAACCTGACATCATGGAAGAGGAGACTGCAACTGACCCAAGACTTTGGAATTCAGGCCGACTGAGGGCAACCTGCCAGCAGATTACCCAAATGTAATGACTGCAACAGTGAATACACTCTAACATCTACATTTATGGTAAGTGTACACAACTGTACTTTATTGAACCAGTTCAGGCTGATTTGACGTTCTTAACATGGGAGACTGCTTTGCCATCTGCTAGGTGAGTTAGTGCATTTATTGGTGAGTCAGACTTTCCTCATTTTCCACAAAGACAGGATTTTTTGAGAACCTCTCTATGCAAGTGATCTCATAGTTGGCTTTAAACCAGATTGTTCATCTCCCTGTGTCTGGTTTTGGGTTCAGGAAACAAAATTTAAACTGGATTTCCACACACAGTTCAGATGCAATGACAACAAAACTTTAAGGCTGTAGGAATGCTAGTGGGAGGAAAGGACCAATACCACTGGTTCTAGGTGGTTCTCATTCTATTGCCTTTTGCTTTACTCTCCATAATAAGCCACTTCAAGGCAGGGTTGGGGTCCATTCTCTTGGTCCTTTGTTTATTTACAAAGCACTACTAACTGGATTTCTTTTCCAGGTTCAGAACAGTAGTTGCAGGTCCCATTCTTCAGAGGCTCCTGTAGTCTGTTTGTTGGAGTCCTCTTTTATTTAGTTTTCTTGGTTGTGGTAATCCATTTAACTTGGGCCAATGCAGTAGTGATCGGCGTTTTGTTATAGCACAGTTGTGCAAGTAAATTTTACCATAACAGTAGATGTTTTAATAGATCATTGTTGCCGTAGCCTCCCCTCCATCCAGCCCCTCTCTTTGTTGGTTTTCCTTTGGTCTTGCCATGGTGTGGATATATACAGTCTGTATTGTAATGTAAGTTCGCTTTTTGTTTCCCAATATTGTTCCTTCAGGGTTTTTGCAGAGTATATTTTTGTCTAGGAAGGGAGGCATTGTTTTGCACTCCAGCTGTCCTTTTTATGTAGCTCTCGACAGTTTTGTAGAAGGTGCCCTTAAGATATGAATAGTTGGCAAGGGGTAAGATAGCTTAGGCTACAACAGTGATCTATTTGGAGGTAATGGGGTTTAGGAGCACATCCAGAAGACACACACCAACACATTCACATCTTACAAGGCTTAAGAAAGGTGTTTGTACTTCAGCATATGTGAGCTTAGTGTTGTGTGATGGTAATGAGGGGTGTGTGTCATCCAGATGAAGTGAGTGCTTTGCCCCTAGTTTGGATAGGTATCTGCACCTCTCCAAGTAAGTCAGTATTTTAAGTAATTGTGTTTTAGTGAAAGTTACTATAGTGCCTCAAGGTACCCAGTGCAGGTCATTTTGCACCAGATGAGGTAAGACAGATGGTGTCTTGGCATCAGGAAATCTGATGCAGGAAGGGTTCAGTCATTGGTTTGGGGTAGTATGCCAACAGAGGCAAATGTTGTTGGGGCAGTTATAATGATTCAGGTTGCTCTGCCATCTGATACCGTAATTGCACATTGTGTGAGCAGCGAGACCAGTGGTATGTTCTAATGGTGTGCTGTATCCAGTATCTAACTACTGCTAGTGGCTAATAGTAACTGAGAGCTGTGCAGACAGAGGCAGCATTAAAAATTAGTGTAATGCTATGTGGAGAAAGCATTGGCCATACTTCAGATTTCATTTTTTTTCTCTCCACACATTGACAATGCCTCTGACTTCAGTCTGTGTCTCCATTTAGACCAAATTAAATTAACTGGGTGGTCTTAAGTGCTGGTACTGTGGATGATTCTACATCTGCCACATAAGTAACAGGAATGTTACAACAGTTCAAGGGATGCAGAGATCCAGCACAAAGAATGCAAAAAGGGGGATTACAGGTACAGTAGTAAGGCTTTCCACGTACAGCGTGATGCAAGGACTAGCAGTGGTGCTACAGTAAGTTGTTAATGCAGTACATTGAGGCGACTAGTGCAGTAAACAAGTGCAGATACCGTGGTTATTTATGTTGAATTGTGAGCTGCAGCTGCACACTGCACAGCTATTTAAGAGGAACTGGGTTGCAGGTCTGTGGGATAGGATGAAGAGGGAAGGGGTGTGTACTGGCTGCTAAGTAGCATGAGTTCTTATGGTTGTGCACTAAGCAGAGTGCTGTAGCTCATAACAGATTAGCACAAAGCTGTGGTATGAATTAGAAATTAAACCAGACAAAAACAAGCAGACTGGCAGTAGAAATTGGGTGTGCTAACAATCAGCAAGTAAACTTACTGCATGTTCTCCACTCTCAAATGAAAACTACAAAGCACCCCCCCCCACTCCAAAAAAAAAAATCACTTGCAGAGTCCTGTAGTCCTGCAGTGAATGCTGCGATATCTCCTTCCCTTCCCAGTGCCAGATGTTTAAACCGTTCATGTGTGGGATGCGTATTAGCCTTTTGGATGATGCTTGCAGAATTAAGATGCATCGATGGAAGACTGGAACCGGTTACCTTCTCTGCAACCCTCACCACTCTTTGTAGTGATTTCCTTTCTGTAACTGTGCAGCTTCCCAACCACATCGAAGTTGCAGGTGAGCATGCTCTCTGTTGCACCTCTATAGAAGGTGGAGAAAATATGAGGAGGAAGCTTAGCTTTTTTCAGCCTTCTTAAAAAGTGGAGGTGTTGCTCTTTCTTGCCCAGTTGGCTGGTGTTTCCTGATCACAAGAGATCTCTGTGTACACCCAGGAATTATACTCTACCCTCTCTACACTGTCACCTTTGATCCTGAGCACTGGGTGGTTTGTTCTCCTTTTCCTGAAGTTGATTATCTCTTTGGTCTTGCTTACATTTAGGTCAAGGTTGCTCCTCTCGCACCAACTGATCAGAGATGCCACTTCCTGTCTGTAAGCCCTTTCATACTCCTTCGTGATGAGCCCCATGACTGTGGTGTCAACAGCAAACTTTATGATCTGGTTGGACTTGTGCTTAGCATAGCAGTCGTCGGTCGGGGTAGTGAATAACAGTGGGCTGAGAACACATCCCTGTGGAACCCTGATGTTTAATCGTGATGCACTTTGTGTTCTTACCTGAACGTACCCTCTGTGGTCTCATCAGGAAGTCTAGGATGCAGTTAAAGATGTTTACTAATTCCTAAATGTGCCAGTAAATGCAGAACTGAAGTCTATGAACAGCATCCTCTCATAGTTTTCTTTGCCTTCTAAATGCCCAAGGGAGATGTGTAGTGCTACTGATATGGCATCAGCTGTGGATCTGTTAGCTCTGTACGCAAACTGCAGAGGGTCAAAATTGAGAGGTAGGCATGATGAAAGGTGCTTTTTGATCAGACACTCAGAACATTTCATAACCATGGATGTCGGAGTGACTGGTCTGTAGTTGTTTGGGCTGGAGGAGAGTGGTTTTCTTAAGTAGTGGGATGATAAATTTCCTTCACTTCTGTTGTCAGTAGCTCGGGTGTGTAGCATGGTGCATATAGGCACAAGCCAGCAGAAACTAAAATACTAACCAATGATGTAAAGTTGTTAAATCTCGCAGTTTGTTCTTACACGTGCGTTCGGAGCCAAGCCATCGGCTCCAAGTTGGCCGCTTTACTAGCTAAAGATCTCCAAATAGCTCCAGGCCCCTATCCCATGATTCTCTTCATCCTACCCCCAGATCTAGTTTGCCGCTGCAACTGATCGCAAGGCCTACAGAGAGCTCGGGCCAGTAGAATTTAATTCTTTATCTTTGACCTAGTTTTTGAAAGTGTATTTTTCTAAAAAGTTGATATTTAGCTTGGTTGTAAGGTTTTTAGGCAAGAAAAAAAGCACGATTGCAGACTGGATGCAGGAAAAAATATCCAATTTAATTGAGCGCTTTCATCAGTATTACAATAACTTCTTTAGAATAACCAAGTCGAGCACAATCACGTCTTAAATACTTAAAATTAATTAGTGTAATTAAAACACTTAATGATGACATCACAAATTTAAATTTTAAAATTCACAGTTTAAAAAAACTCCCTAAAAATACCATATACAAAAACTTCTAGTTGTAACTAGATAAATGCATGATAGCCACATAATATTAAATGTGCATAAGTGTCAACCTAAATACTGTCGGTGCATAACATAAACATGAATGTGTGTATGTATGTATAGGTAAAAAATAAATACATAGTGATTATAACCAAACTATTACTTTGTTTTAGACAATAATACTATACATGAAAATCTGCTTTCAGTTTCAAAAACGTGCGAGGGGAAACAACCTCATTCAAACCTGGGGTAGTGGTGGCATTTACTCTCAACTGCCATAACAATTATTTAAATTCAAGCAACAAATCAATGGGACCACCCCTTTCATCCCCTGTAAGTTGTTCCAGTACGGCAAGCTTAAACTGATAACGGGATAACTGCTGATGTGTTTTGCAAATGCATTATTTCCAATGTCATAACTGTGCTGGTATACACGGGTTTTGAATGCATTCTTTGTCTTTCCTATATAAAAACTGAACACATCTGGCATACACCAGCATATACTACATTTTTTGTACTACAATTATACTTCTGGTGAAACCTAACCCATCCATTTCCCTTTATAAAGACTGTCACCTTCTGATATATATTTGCACTGAGTGCAATGCCCACACTTGGTCATCTTACGTAGACCATAGTTGTCATTCTGATTTTTATTTCTTTCTGGTATATTTTTAAAGGTAGTATCCTTTTTATAGACCACTATAGGAGCCTTACCTTATAGACCACTATAGGAGCCTTACCTACTTTACTTGGCGTAATCTCATCACAGGCAAGAATGTTACCAAGTCTTAAAAATAATGTCCTTAACCAGGGGGGAACTGTGGGGTATACGCAAGAATCCAGCCATGACTATAACATCCCCGATCAGCTGTCAGTACACCATTGTCTCGTGGGGCACACAATCTGGAAATATCAAGTCCAAGCAATGGATAGAAATGTCCTACTTTTCTCGTTTGTTACTTCAAGTATAGGAGTCACAAATTCAACCAGATAACTTCTTTTTAATAACATACCCAATAAAACTTCCCTTTCTTTAAGATATTCATCAAATTTACTTTTGTGGGCGAGTCTAACCCCCTGTCCCCTAACTAACAAATGTTTTTGATGCAGGGGGTGCCCGCTCTCAAAGTGCAAAAGGGAGTTAGAGTATGTAGGTTTTCTAAAGATAGTGGAAGAAAATGTATGTTCACAATATTCTTTACAAATTTTGATATCCAAATAGTTGATAAAATGTGTCTCCATAGTAAATTTCAAAAAGGAAGTGCTATTTTTGAGAAATGAAAGGAAGTCTGACAGCTGGTCAGCACTACCATCCCACAAAATAAGAAGTCATCCAGGTAATGTCCATAAAATCTACAGTGTCCCATACCTTCTGAAACAAATAATGTAGACCGTTCCCACTCACAAAATAAGAAGTCATGCAGGTAATATCCATAAAATCTACAGTGTCCCATACCTTCTGAAACAAATACTACAGACAGTTCCCACTGGGTCAGGGCAACATTTGCAAAATTGGTGCACATGCTGTCCCCATTGGAATACCTGGCACTTGTTTAAAAAGATGACCCTCCAATATCAGGAAACCATTTTCTAATACTAGTTCTCTGAGGGTCCTCAAAGTAAGTATTTTTGTGTGGGAATTTATGTTGGCATAAAAAATCATAAAACATTTCTATACCCTCATGGTGTGGTATGATGTTAAACAAGTCATTGTCGATCGTAGTAAAAATGATGTTTTTCCCATAAAATTCTTGTTTGATCTTTTTAAGCAATCCCATGAATCTTTGATAATGTGGGTGTATTCACTCAATGTTTTTTAACTGGAAGTCAAGGTATTTAGCTATAGATATTGATTTTGACCCTTTCCCATCCACTATAGATCTTAATGGAGGTTGAATAATGTCCTTATGTATTTAAGATTTTTAGGCAGTTGGCCTCTATTTTCGTTGGTAAATAACTCCACATTATTTTCGGAGCAGTTTGTTCTAGGCCTTTGGCCGTTTTGTTTTATCAATAGTTTGAAGTTTGCATTCAAAATTTACTGTTCTTTACTTGTTCTTACTACCCTATCCCTTGAAATTCAACTAGTAGTAGTTAGTGTGCAGATTGCTGTTTTTGTACATTTGTGTGATCAAAGTTGATCAGGGCTCTGACAACTTCTATTGTTTCTAATATGGTGGATCAGAAGGAAAAACAGAGGTCTGGCTTCAAGAAGTGTAATTGTGGTCAGAAAATGTCCATTACAGATGGACACATTAATTGTGTTTATTGTTTGGGGCTTGTACACCTCCAAGAAGATTGCTCTATCTGCCACTCCTTCAGCAGTAGGGTCTTATTAGAACGGCGAAGGAAGTTTGTAGATGGAGGCTTGTTGAAGCCTGATTTTCAAGATTCACTGGATAAGGCTGACCAGACCTCCAAGTCCTCGAAGGGGTCGAAGTCGAAGGTGTCCTCTGAGCCCAGGTCATTGGCTCCTAGTCCTTCTGTGATGGCACGGTTGCTGGCTCCGCAGTCTTTAGAGCCGTGCACCGAACTGATGCCTCTGAGCCGGTCCTCGGTCTTGGTACCGGTCTCCGAGACTCTGAAGTCTCCAACCCTTTGATCGGTGGCATCTTCCGTTCCTTCAACTCGTTCGAGGACCCTTTTTGACGTCTATGTGGACTGGGTGGTGCAGAGGCATTTAGAGAATCCGGCACTGGCTAAATTACTGTCTGCTTTGTCCCAATTGGGTTCAAAGCCTCAGACTGTCCCACTGGTTGTGACTACTACTCCTCGCCAATTAGGGCCTTCAGAGCCGGAGGAGGAGGATCTGATGATTGTGGATCCTTTGTAGCAGAGGCCTGTCCCAGTGCCTTAGACTCCTTCAACCCTGACTTCTTCGATTCCTTTGGAAGAGTCTCTGAGCCAACACTCTCTCGTCGGCTCGGGGGGGGTCGAACCGATGCGTTGGTTCCGACCCTTCCTCCTCTCAGGGCTTCGGCACAGATGAGCCTGGTTCTGTCCTCTGGTTCGGAGCCCACTGTTTCGGTGCCGAGGAGGCTGCTGTCTTCCTCAGAACTGGCGGCTTCCTCTGGTCGAAGCAGCAGTGCCTTCGATGCCATGAGGAGGGTTATGTCCTGTAAGACGCGCACATCTGGTCCCTTTTCCTCCCGTAAAGTGCAGAGTTCTGTCTCTACATCTCACGTTCCTGTCAAGCATTGAGACCCATAGCCTCAGGTACCCCCATTGGGTGACCCCTGCTCTACTGAGACTTCACCAAAAGCCCCCACTGATTAAGTTCCCAGAAAGATGAGGCATATAGATTCCCCTCAGGAATCTTTGACATCCGACACTGACTTAGAGGAATCAAAAGCGTCTCCACGGTCCCGCTTGGAGGATATCTCCTTTGTGGATATCCGGGAAGTCCTAAAGCAGAGGGGTGACTGGCAGTCCGTTAGCCCTACTGGGGATGAGACTGTGCTCCTGTAGGCCTTTGGGTCTCAATCCTCCACCTCCTGGGTGACTCCGCCCTTCAAATCTAATAGATTTAGTGTCGCTCGAAGGGCGTGGGAGTCTCCTGATTCCATGGAACCAGTCCCTCGGAGGCCTAATAAATTTATCACCTCCCCCAAGACGAGACTTTTCTTACTAAGGGAGTCCCCATTGATGCCATGGTGGTGGCGGCGGCCACCAAGAAAGAGATGTCTGAAACCTTTTCATCTGTCCATCCTCCTAATAGAGACTCTAGGACGATGGACAGATACGGGAAACTCATCTTTAGTTCTGCGACATTTGCCATGAGATCTCTTGACTATTTAACCCATTTCACCTGTCTTCAACGAGATCTCCTCAAAGAGCTTGGAGATGCTCTAAAGGGCAACACAGATGATGCGGTCTCTGAGAAGGGGATGGCACAGCTTAACACCCTTAATTCTGTTGTGAACTCGTCCATGTGGCTCATTGCTTATGCAGCCGATGGATCGACCCGAGCAGCAGGTTCAGCGATAGCTCTGTGGAGACCATCCTGGATGTGCTTATGCTCCTTTGCGGAAGCTTGCTTTGTAAACACCTCATTTGATGGCTCTTCCTTGTTTGGGCCCAAAGTCAAGGAGACTCACTATGTGTGAGCAGGAGGGAAAGACTATCTGCTGTAGAAGTCAGTTTTTCCACCCGTACTAGACCATACCCCAAAGGGCAGAAAGGTAGGAAAATGTGGTTCCAAAAGTCCCAAGGAGCTTTCCAGAACACACGTAGTGAACCCCCCCTCCAGGGCCAGAGGAGGAGGCAATAATGGAAGATGCCGCCTTGGCGGCAGAGGGGGCCTGCAGAACCAGGGTGACAGGGAGCAGTTCCTTGGCAAGTCCTACCAGCGTTCCTGAGAGGAAGCCCGACTGTCCTGCTCTGGAGGCAGTCGGGGGTCGCTTGACTTTGTATCCGGATGCCTGGCTAGGAATTATAAGATTCTTGGGTACAAAGCATAGTTACCAGAGGATACTTCATTCCATTTCTACGAAGCCCGCCTGTCTGCACAAAAATCCCAGATGTTCCACACAGTCACCGGGATCAAGCGGCCATAGAATTCCAGAGGCTGCAGGAAGTCATCCAGCCAGTCCCAGCAGACCAGATAGGATCCGGAACTTACTCCAGATTCTTTAGTTCCAAAGAAGATGGGGGACTGGAGACCCATCTTGGATCTCAGCAGACTCAACACATATTTGTAAAGAAGTGGTTCTGGATGGTCACTCTTCAGTCTATCCTTCCATTCCTCGGAGTGGATGATTGGATGTGCTCCATAGATCTTAAGGATGCGTACTACCACATCAAAATGGCCACGCCATCCAAAAATCATCTGCGTTTCCGGCTGGGAGCTAGTTACTACCAATTCCGAGCACTGCCCTTTGGACTCGCAACAGCCCCCAGAGTGTTTACCAAATGCATGACAGTAGTTAAAGCTCACTTGAGACATCTAGGATTGAGCGTTTCCATATCTGGATGACTGGCTCCTTACCGCCACTTCCAGGCATCAACTATTTCTGTCCAGGGATCACATACTCAATCCCTGCTCTCAGCTAGGCATCACTGTCAATTTCGAAAAATCTGCATTGTCGTCATTGCAGCGTATATCCTTTATTGGAGAACTAGGCACTACCACCGCCACAGTAAGATTACCCCTGGACAGAATAACCTCTTTATGGACTGAAGTCTCGGACATTCTGCAGAGGAAAAAAGTACTGGCCCATCAGGTTCTAAAACTCCTAGGCACCATGGCAGCTACTCTCATAGCAGTTCCTCTGGGACGAATGCACATGAGGATTCTCCAGTGGTTACTTTTCACCCAGTGGTCATACCAACAACTTCCCATGTAGTCCTCGGTCATGATTACGGACTCTTGCAAGAAGGATCTTTGCTGGTGGTTGACAAGCCAACAGCTTACAGTGGGTTGTCCATTTGTTCTCACCCCGCCTTTGGCCATGGACGCTTCCCTGATAGGGTGGGGGGGGGGGCTATTTCAGGGAAGTACTGCCCAAGGCACCTGGTTGGAGACAGAGTTGCAGTTGCACATCAATGTTCTGGAGCTGAGACCGGTGCTTTTGGCATTGCAGCACTTTCACGATTCACTGCTTCAAGGGACGATTGCCATACAGACGGAAAACATGTCTGTTGTCTGGTGCATCAACAAACAAGGAGGAACCAGGTCTTACCCCCTGTGTCGAGAGGCCTTGAGAATTTGGCTGTGTCTACGGGAGCTTTCTGATTGCAACGCATATCCTGGGGAAATCCAACGTAATAGCCGACAAATTGAGCAGAGCCATTCTGTTACCTCATGAGTGGTCCCTCAAGAATGAAGTTGCGGAGAAGATTTTCCACAGGTGGGGCCAGCCTTGCTGCGACCTGTTTGCATCCCCTATGAATGCCAAGTGCAGAAGCTACTTTGCCCTAAATCCCCCATCGGGGGACAGCTCAAGGGACTCGCTCGTACACGATTGGCACCCGGGACTTCTGTATGCGTTCCCTCCTATTCCCCTGATTCCCAAGTTCTTGCAGAAAGCCAAAGCCCTTGGCAGGACGGTAATAATAGCTCCACTTTGACATAGTCAGATCTGGTTCCCTTTTCTACGAGACTACCAACTGGAGGAACCTTGTTTTCTGGACCCAGTTCCAGACCTTCTGACACATTCGTCAGACACTCCACACCTCTCTTCGTTCCCTCAGACTGATTTGGCTGCTCCAATTCCCTTCCTAGCCAAGTCACATGACTTTTCTTCAGAGGTACAACACATTCTTCAGAGGTACAACACCTTCTTGTAGCTTCCCATAAAGCTTCTACCAGAAGGTTATATGCTAGTAAATGGAAGCGTTTTGCCATTTGGGCTTCTTGTAACAAAGTTGATACCTATGTGGCCCCTATTGCTAGTATTCTGGAATTTCTCTCAACTTTTTCAAGAAGGTGCTGCGGCTGCCACAGAGAGTACAATTGGCTGCCATCTCAAATTTTCATCTTGGAACGGAGGGTTCTAACTTAATATCGCACAAATTGTGTTGGGCCTTCCTTAAGGCCACCATTCATCTCAGGCCTCCTGTTAGATGGTCCTTTACTCCCTGGAATCTAAATTTTGTTCTGTCCTGCATTATTATTCCTCTTTTTGAGCCTGCATCTTCTTGTCAATTGAAGTTCCTATCCTGGAGGACTATTTTCTTGGTGGCCATTACTTAAGCACGCATGGTATCTGAGCTTCAAGCCCTTTCTGTCAAACCACTGTATTTGGTGTTTCAACCAGACAGGGTTTCACTGAGGACTAACCCTTCATTCTTGCCAAAAGTGTGCTGTGAGAGCAATCTGAATCAAACTATTGAACTTCCAACCTTTTTTCCGTAATCATTTTAGTCCGTTGGAATACATGTTGCATAAACTTTGTCCACAGACAGTTGAGATTCTATTTGGAGAGGACGAAGGAATTTCGAAGATCTGACCAGCTCTTTGTAGCTTATGCAGATGCTAAGAAAGGCTTCTCAGTTTCTGAAGCATTAAATTTATCTACTCTTCTGCCAATCAAATGTTAGAATATGGTGTGAAGGCCCATTCAACTAGAGCGGTCTCCACGTCTTCGGCTTGTACGGCTCGTTTACCTTTGGATCCTATATGTGCAGCTGCCACTTGGTCTAAGCCTCATACCTTTATCACTCATTACAAAGTGGGTAGGGCCTCCAGGGACAGGGCTTCCTTTGGTTCCACTGTCCTCAGGAATATACTCCAGTGAGCCACCCAGGATTAGGGTGCTTGGGACGCTACCCACGTGTAAGAATAAACGGCGAGGTTTAACTTCACATAAAGTTATGTTCATACCATAACGTTCCATGCGAGTTGTTTCTCGCCTTTATTCTTGCATTCCCTCCCACTATCCCCCTCCAGGGTCTCGAAGAACTGGTAGACTTGGGGTCTGGTAGTTTCTGGGGCTCTTACTCCTGATGGAGTACTTCTGATTTACCTTTTTCTTGCTGCTGAGTTCAGCAAACTAGATCTGGGGTAGGACGGAGATCATCATGGGATAGGGGCCTGGCCTCGAGCTATTGTGTTTTACTGTTGCAGTCATTACATTTGGGTTATCTGCTTGCAGGTAGCCCTCAGTTGGCCTGATTAACAAAGTCTTGGGTCCTGCGTTGGTTGCTGTCCCTTCTCCCATGTCATCAGGTTGTCTGGGTATAAAACATGCAGCCAACGCCATTACATCAGTCTTTCTTGCCGTGCCCGAAGCAAAAGCAGTTCGCAAGTGCTGGTTGGCTGACTCCTGAAATTTTCGAGTTTCAGAACTGAAGTCTTCAACTAAAGCTAAGTACCCCATTGTGGAAACTTTTTCTTGCTCCTTACAGATGTCCGTAAAAGTTAATAATTGCATTACTTGTGGAAAGCAAATACCTCTTAAAGATTTTCATACATACAGTGTTGAAAATTGGTTCATGCAACACTGCCTCCTCCTGAACCCCAAGAAAACAAAGTTATTGCTCTTTCCTCCCACTCATAAGTCACCTCAACTGCACTTTACAATAACCTCTTACAATGCAACTAACATATCCCCAGACACTTCAAACCATCTACTAGGAGTAACAATTGATAATAACCTTAGATGTTCATTGTGTTACCCTGCTGCAGTCATCACACTTGGGTTATCCTGCAGTCGGGCGGTCCTGCAGTCGGCCTGAGTTCCAAAGTCTTGGTCCGGCGTCGGTTGCTGTCGCTTCTTCCCTGACATCAGTGCGCCAGGGGTATATGAGGCATCCGACGCCATTTTCTTCAGTCTTTCTTGCCACATGGTGCCCAAAGCAGAAGCAGTTCGCAAGTGCCATTCGGCAGACACCTGAGATTTTCGAATCGAATTTCAGTCTGAAGTCTTCAATAAAGCTAAGTACCCCGTTGGGGAACCTTTTCTTGCCTCAGTCCGATGTCAGAAAAAGTTAACAATTGCATTTCTTGTGGGAAGCAAATACCTCATAAGGACTTCCATTCTTATTGTATTCCATTCTTATTGTATTCCTTGTCTAGGCCCAGACCACGACATCACAGGTTGTCTGTTTTGTGCTAGGTTTAATAAACTATCAAATGCCGTTTTGACTTCGCACGACATTACTTTGGTAAGAAATTTAATTATATCATGCCGTCTGAGCAGCCGACGACTGGCATGCATAAAAAACGCAAGGATAAGGACAGGCAGCCTAGGAACAAGCCAGACTCCGAGGCCTCTGCTGGGCCTGTCACCGGTTCTCCAGTTTTCAGTGACGCACCTACGCAGCCCCTGACTACCGCAGAATTGGAACCCCCAGACACCTTCAGATTCTCAAGTGGAGTGTACTAGGCTGTCGCAGCCATCTTCATTAGGCCCTTCAGACACCGGAGCAGAAGGAGATCCTGGTGCAGTAGAAACACCTTCAGTTGCAGAAGGTGTCTTCAGACCGACTACACTCACCATTGAATCTTATGCTAAGCTTAAAACTCCATTAAAACCTAAAAAGACTGTACATCAGTCTCCAGTTCAAGGCTCCACGCCTAAGAAACAGATGCTTAAGATGGCTGAAGATTTGATTACCCTAATCGGGGGTTCCCATCCCTCTCCAGTTCAAGGCCCCATGCCTAAGAAACAGATGCTTAAGATGGCTGAATATTTGATTACCTTAATCAGGGGTTCCCATCCCCCCCCAGATAAAAGACCAAGACAAGAGGAGGATTATGCTTCCTCTGACCAGGTTTCCATTTCCTCAGATTCTTCTGAGAAACAGGATTACGCTTTTCCCCCTTATGAAGACTCTGATGCTGAAGACTCTATTCCCTCAGCATCTCCCCCTGAAGACTACTCCTTTGGGGAAACTTTACATACCATGAGGGAACATTTCCACTGGGAAGGCCAGGACTACTCTGATTCTAAGAAAAGGCTCAGAGTTCCTTTTACCACCCCAGCACAGACCACTTGCTTTCCCTCCAGTTTTAGACATTGTGGATGATGTTTACTTGAGTCTAGTCTAAATCCAGACTCTCTACCTCCTGCTCCAGCCAAACCAGACAGATACTACAGAGTACCTGACTCTCACAAATTCCTTTATAAAAGCAGTGTGGCTGACCCAGAAACAATTTTCCAGGGTCCCAAAGGGGCTAAAGCTTCTATGGCTAAAAATCCTGTGCCCTCTGAAAGGGATTCCAGAGCCCTAGATAGATGGGGAAAGAAGATATACACCTCAGCTACTCTGGCTATGAGAGCATTAAATTGTCAGTTTCACATGCTGAAATATCAATAATTCCTAATGTCTCAATTAAAACAAAAAATGAGCACACATTCTGAACAGTCTGAATTCAAGGAAATGCAGGATCTGTTGCATGCAGCTGAACAGGTGGGCAAACCTACTTTACAATGTGGATTTGATTAATTGGAAGCTTCCTGTAGAGCAGCTGTTACTGGGTCTGTCATACGTAGACCTGCTTGGTTAAAAGAAGAAACCCTACCTGATCATGTTAAAGCAAAATTATTGGATGCACCTTTACAGCAGGATGTATTATTTGGTGTCAAAGCAGAAGAGGTTTTAAAGAAAATGGAGGATAAGGCAAAGTCTATGCAGACGGTCAAGGATTTTTTTACAGGTACAACCCCCTCGTTTCAGCAGGAATTGGCCAACAAAAAACTGGTCCTTTCCAGCTTCTGACAGATCACAGAGGAGCAAATACAGACACCCAAGGGGCAGAGGTCAGTCACAAGGCCCTTACAAACCTTGCCAATGGGGTACTGCTACCCAGAAAGGAGGAGAAGACAGGCCCCAAGCTAGCAGAAGACAAACACAATGACTCAACCCTCAAACTACCAAGCAAATCTCTCTTGGCAGCTCCCTTGGGAGGAAAATTAGCACTTTTTGCAGACAACTGGCACGTCATCACAAAAGACAAATGGGTCCTAAACATTGCCTCACAAGGATACAGATTCCACTTTCATACCTTGCCAAGGATAAAAGGAATGCCAAACCTGCCACCAAATCAATGGGCAGAGGCACAAAAACAAATTTACAGCTCTCATGGACATAAGAGCCATTCAACAGGTTCCTACACAGGAGCAAGGACAAGGATTTTACTCGAGACTCTTTCTAGTCCCAAGAAAGGACAAAGCATGGAGACCCATTCTGGATCTTTCAATTCTGAACACCTATCTGCAAGTACCAAAATTCAAGATGCTAACACTACAGCAGCTTCTTCCCATGCTGGGCAAGAATACTTGGCTAGTAACGTTGGACCTCAAGGAGGCATACCTGCATGTCCCTGTCAGACAGAATTGCAGAAGATACCTCCGCTTCATTGCAGGTTCAACCCATTATCAATTCTCTGCACTGCCCTTTGGCTTATCTACTGCGCCCAGGTTCTTCACAAAATGCCTGGCACCAGTAATTGCATACTGCAGACAGAGGAATTCAAATATACCCATACCTGGACGACTGCCTTATTCAAGCAGAAAGCAAGGACATTCTTTTAACGCATCTGGCATTTGTCAAACACCTAAGTTGCCTAGGGTACACAGTAAACGAAAAGAAATCAAAACTAGTGCCCTCAAAAAAACATAATATTCCTGGGTGCCAGCTTGAATACAACTGCCCAGATGGCTTATCTCACGCCAGACGAGCAACAACAGCTGACTCAATACTTCAAAATAATGGCAACAGACCCAACTCCCTGCAAGAAAAATTCTGCAGGCCTTGGGATTCATGGCATCTTGCATACTACTAATACCATTTGCAAAACTGCATATGAGGAAATTACAATGGTACCTGAAAAGCGTATGGACTCAGCACAGCCACAGCTTGGGAACAATGATACCACTCATTCCCTGCCTTCAACAGGAGTTTCTATGGTGGGCACAGGCATGTCACCTCAACAAGGGTCAGCCTTTCACCTTACCCACAGCCAGGCAAACTATGACAACAGATGCATCGGACTATGCCTGGGGAGCACACATGGCAGGACAGTGCATTCAGGGCAAATGGACTACAGATCAAAGGCATCTGCATGTCAATCAAAAAGAAATGCTAGCAGTACAGAATGCCCTAACAGCTTTCAAGGACCTCTTACACCCAGGACAACTAATAATAGACTGACATTACCACAGTAATGTGGTACATAAGTAAGGGGCAAGCAATGACCTTGTGGAACACAGCACTCTTACCAAGTTCAACTACAAGCTTAATTCCTGCCAGGAAAGAAACACATTGGCAGACGACCTAAGCAGAAACATCATGGATCCCCACGAGTGGAAACTAGATCCACAAGTATTTGCAATGATAACTCAAAAATGGGGACGCCCAGACATAGATCTATTTGCCAACCCCCAAAACTACCAACTTCAAAAATTTTGCACAAGAACCTTCCACCCACAAGCTTGGAAAGTGGACGCCCTCTCATTCAGTTGGAAAACATTAACAGTGTATGCCTTTCCTCCACTGCCTCTTCTAGCAAAGGTACTGCTGAAAGTCAGATTAGAGAGGCCACAAATGATACTCATTGCACCAGACTGGCCATGCCAGCACTGGTATCCAATTCTAAGGAAAATGGCCCATGGCCCACCATGGATTTTACCACAAATTCCTCACCTGCTCACCCAGCAAGACAGTCAGATTCTACACGGCCAGCTCAAGACTTTAAACCTGGCTGCATGGCAAATTACCTAAACAACCAGCCAACACCTCTATCCAAAGCTGTTATGGATGTCATTCTGGAGGCCAGGAGGCCCAGCACCAGGAAAACCTATTCAGACAAATGGAAAAGATTTTGCGTCTCAGCAATTTCAGCTCATTACAACACGGATCCTCCTTTATTTTCACATCCACTCCTAAGACAGTACCTCAGAGGGGCTAAGAACATAAGAACATAAGACCGCCCAGGGAGCACCAACACCTACTTGGGATCTCAACTTTGTTCTGGAAAAGCTTACACTGCCGCCCTTTGAACCAGCTTTTTCAGCTGATTTAAAATTTCTTTCATGGAAAACTGCCCTGCTACTAGCAGTAGAAGAGTCTCAGAGCTACAGGCACTAATGGCAGTGGAGCCTTTCCTCATTTTTCATCAAGACAGTCTCTCTACGAACTAACCCTTCCTTTATGCCAAAGGTGGTATCCAGTGTGGCCCTAAACCAAACCATTCATTTGCCCACCTTTTTCTCAAATCCCCAGAACAAAGGAGAAAGACTCCTGCACTCTTTGGACATTCACAGGCAATTACGTTACTACTTGGATAAAACTAAGGCTTTCAGAAAATCTGACCAGCTCTTTGTAGCCTATGCTGCAGGACCACAAGGAAAAACCATCTCAAAACGGACCATTTCAAAATGGATAGGACATTGCATACGTTTCTGCCTTTCTCAGGGGGGTGCCAACCAAGGATATTCTGGAAGCTGCAACTTGGAGTTCAGTGCACACCTTCACCAAACACTATCACTTACCTCTATATTCTAAGACTAGAGCTGGTTTTGCCACTGCAGTTTTGCAGGGCCTACTAGCTTCTTCTAACCGTGTTTAACTCCGCCACCCATCCTTAGCTTTGGGATTCAACCCAAGTGTGATGACTGCAGCAGGGTAACACGATGAACATAGTACAGTTTTGTACCTACCATAAATGTAGATGTTAGTGTTCACCCTGCTGCAGTCCAGGTTACCCCCCCTCCCCTCTGAACTAGCTGGACTTATCTATACCATTCTATCCTATACAACCTCTGTGGTGTATTTTCTTGGGCTTGAAGGTATTGTTTTATTTTTATATGTACATTTTTTATATAGCAAAATATATATATATATATATATATATATATATATATATATATATATATATATATATATATGTAGCCTACCTATTGGGGGCACCTGACATCTGGGGCAAGAAAAACTGAAGAAAATGGCGTTGAATGCCTTATATACCCCTGGCGCACTCATCAGGGAAGAAGCGACCGCAACCAACGCCGGACCAAGACTTTGGAACTCAGGCCGACTGCGGGACCGCCTGATGGCAGGATAACCCAAGTGTGACTGCAGCAGGGTGAACACTCGAACATCTACATTTATGGCAGGTACAAAACTGTACTTTTTGATGACCACATTAATTCTACTGTAAAGTCGGTCAATAAAAAACTAGGCACCCTTTACAGAATCAAACCCTTCCTTTCCCCTTCATCCAGAATAACTATTTCCCAGACCCACCTCATCTCTACCCTGTTCTATGCTTCTGCAATATATACGAATCTAACTAAAAACAACCTTACCAAACTTTCCACCAGTTAACAATAACATAGCCAGATTTGCCACTGGTGCCACCTTTAGAACTCACCACGGTCTCAACCTAAAACAACGGGGATGGCTAGAACTGCAGAACCAACTACTTTTATCAACAAATTATCACCCAAAAGATCCTTTACCACCCTAATAATACCCCTATCCTCACTAACCTGATTTCACCCTATAAAAATCATGCAACACTACGCTCAGCTAATAAGCTTCTAGTTTCCACTATTAAATCAAATAAGGCTGGGGACTCTCTTTTCACCAAACACAGTAGGTAAAATCTGGAACCAGCTTCCTACTGAACTTTCCTCCCTTGCTTCCACTATTCTTTTTAAAAAACATCTTCAAGAATATCTTACAACTCACTGGCTTTGTCCCTGCTCTAACCCTGACTGATATCTCTTTCATCTTCCTGCTCTCTATACTTCTCTACTCTACTGTTTTATCTCGCCTATCTGTAATTCAATAATTTCCTTCATAGTACTGGAGAAAAAAAAAATTCTTTAATTTCATGTTTTTTGCTCTCTCTATTTAGTCTTAGCTTAAACCTACTAAATTACTCTAAAACTTTTGTTCTGACCTATGTAGCTAATTTACTGTAATTCACTTGACTATTACTATATATTGCATTCTTTGTCACTGCTGATGATTGGAGCTTTTCTCCCCGGGCCTCTACTGAAAATGGACGTGTATCTAGTTAGACTAGCCTGGTCAACAAATGTAAAATTCGTACTGTATTCCTTGCCTAGGCACTGACCATGACGTACCTTGCTGTCGGTTTTGTGCTTTAATCAGCGCACTATCAGTTGGTATATTTTCACCTCTAAATATTTCGGTTCTCCGATTAATTATCCAGAAATGTCATCTGTTAGCCATCCGACTACCGGGATTCCAAAAAAATGCAAAGATAAAGACAGACCGCCGAGGTCCAAAACTACCGATGATGCTTCTCCTAAGCTAGTCACCAGTTCGCCAGTACTCATTGAGGCTCTTTCACTGCCCCTGCTACCCGCTACTTCTGATTCACAGGCCTCTACGGAGACCCATTTGGAGTCCAGTATGCCGTGAGATGCTTCAACTATGGAACCCACGGATGTCTCTACCGTGGATGGGTCCGGAGCCGCTGTGCCACTGGCTTCTGAGGGTGTATTCAGGCCTATGGACTTGCATTTTAAACAGACTCCTTCTTCTTTACTTGGGCCTAAATCTCGATCCATGCCTAAAAAAACGACGTTCAGGCCTCTATGCCTAAAAAATAAATAAGAATGGCTGAAGATCTAATAACTCTAATCAGGGGTAGCCAACCCCCCCCCCCCCTTCTAAGAGGCCTAGGACGGAAGTTGAATATGAATCTTCTGATCTGGATTTGCCTTTCTCTACTTATGAAGATTCTGATGCAGAGGACTCAATTTCCTCTGCTTCCTCTCCTGAGGATTTTTCTTTTGGGGAAACCTTACATACTCTGAGAGCATTTCCACTGGGAAAGCCAGGATTTTTATGATTCAAAAAAAGAGGCTTGGGGATTTCTTACTCCTGCTTCAGCATAGGCCTTTAGCTATTCCTCCTGTACTAGACATTGTGGGTGATGCTTTTTCGGAATCTAGTTTGGCTCCTGATTCTTTGCCTCCAGCTCCCAGAAAACCTGACCGATACTACAGGGTCCCGGAGTCCCACAAGTTCCTTTAAAAATCCTATTGCAGCTCTAGAGACTATTTCACAGGGGCCCAGGTGCATTAAGGCTTCTACTGCTAAAAGTCCTACCCCTTCTGATAGAGACTCCAGGGGTCTGGATAGATGGGGTAAGAAGGTTTACACTTCTGCAACCTTGGCAATCAGGGCTTTAAACTGTCAGTTCCATATGTTAAATTATCAGCAACATGTTATTGGACTGCTTAAACAGAAAATTATGTTGATTCCTGACTGTGTGGAAATAAAGAATTACAGGATTTAATGCATTCTGCTGAACAAGTTAGAAAACATACTTTGCAATGTTGTTTTGATTCATTAGAGGCCTCTTGCAGTTACTGAGTCTGTGTTCAGAAGGCATGCTTGGCTTAAGGAGCAATCTTTGCCTGATCATGTTAAAGCTAAATTGTTGGATGCTCCTTTAAATCAGGACTGCCTGTTTGGCAACAAGGCTGAGGAAGTTCTTAAAAAGATGAAAGATAAAGCTAAATCTATGCCAACTGTTTTTTTTACATGTTCAGCCTTCTAGATTTAGTAGGCACTGGCCCTCTAAGAATTGGTCCTTTCCAGCCCCTTCCAGGTCTTCTCAAGCCAAACCCAGACATCGCAAAAACCCCAGGTTTCAGTCCCAGGGGACAATCAGAACTAAGCAGTAGGGGAGCCTCCACTTCCAAATCTGGGAATAAGACTCCCCCCTATGGTAAACTGTCTCAATGACTTTCTTTTAAAATTTCCAAGCACTTATCAACTGACTGCCCCTTTGAGGGGGAAAGATTGCTCTTCATGCAAAGAATTGGGAACGCATTACCCAGGACAAATGGGTTTTAAATGTAGTGTCCCAGGGATACAGATTTCACTTCCACACGTTGCCAACACCAAGCAGGTGGCTGGACCTACCCCCAAATCGGTGGGTAGAGGCCCAAAAAGAAGTACTTTCTCTCTTAAGCATGGGGCTATTCAGCTGGTGCCAGAAGTGGAAAAGGGACAAGGTTTCTACTAAAGACTTTCCTGGTACCCAGAAAAGACAATTCATGGCGTCTGGACCTGTCTACTCTAAGCACCTTTTTGGAGATGCCAACATTCAAGATGCTGACTCTTCACCAATTACTTCCTATGTTAGGCAAAGATGCCTGGTTGGCAACACTAGATTTAAAAGAAGCATACCTGCACATCCCAATCAGGGAATCTTGCAGAAGATACATATGCTTCAAAGCGGGCTACCCACACTTTCAGTTCTCTGCACTGCCCTTTGGCTATTCTACTGCTCCCAGGGTATTCACAAAATGCCTAGCTCCGCCCAGGGTATTCACAAAATGCCTAGCTCCAGTTATTGTGTTTTGCAGGCAAAGAAATATTCAAATATACCCATACCTGGATGATTGTCTAATTCAGGCAGAAAGCCAGGGCTTACTTTTGAATCATCTGGCCTTTGTACAAAGGGTTCTAACTTGTGGGTACACCATAAATGGAAAGAAATCACACCTGGTACCCTGTCAAATTATATTCCTAGGAGCAAGCTTGAATACAACTTCCCAGATGGCTTACCTCGCGCCAGATAAACAAATTCATTTGACATCCTACTTCAAGTGGCCACAAAAATCCTGCTATCTGCAAGACAAATGCTGCCAGCCTTGGGGTTCATGGCCTTCTGCATTCTTCTAATTCCATATGCAAGACTGCATATGAGGAAACTACAATGGTATCTAAAAAGTCAACATTCTCAAGACCTAGAAACAATGATTCCGATCATACCTTGCCTACGCCTAGAGTTTCTTTGGTGGGAAGTGGCCTGCCACCAAAACAAGGGACTACCTTTCACACCACCCCCTGCTGCTGAAACCCTAACAGACTCCTCAGACTATGCATGGGGGGATCACCTGGCAGGGAAGTGCATTCAGGGCAAATGGAACCCAAGTCAAATGCACTTGCATATCAATCAAAAAGAAATGTTAGCTGTACAGAATGCTCTGACAGCCTTCATGGACCACATTCTTCCAGGACAACTAATGGTAAAGACACCACCACTGTTATGTTGTACATAAGCAGGGGGGTACACATTCTTACCCTCTGTGCAGACTAGCCATGGCATTGTGGAACATAGCCTTGAGCTACCAAGTGCACCTGCAAGCTCAATTCCTGCCAGGAAAATTAAATACACTGGCAGACGGACTAAGCAGAAACCCACATGAGTGGAAACTGGAACCAAGGAATTTCAACATTTTGACAAGCAAATGGGGGAGCCAAGATAGACCTGTTTGCCTGTCCCCAGAACTACCAATTGGATAAATTTTGCACAAGGACTCCCCACAAACAAGCCTTGAAAGTGGATGCTCTGTCATTCAGCAACATGTTGACAAGCAAATGGGGGAGCCGAGATAGACAGGTTTGCCTCTCCCCAGATCTACCAATTGGATAAATTTTGCACAAGGACTCCCCACAAACAAGCCTGGAAAGTGGATGCTCTGTCATTCAGCTGGAAAAACCTATCAGTCTATGCCTTCCCCCCTCTGCCTCTGCTCTCCAAAGTACTACTAAAAAATCAAACTGGACAAACCAAGGATGATTTTGATTGCTCCAGACTGGCTGCGCCAACACTGTTACCCCCTCCTGCACAGTGTGTCACAGTATCTCCATGGCACCTGCCTCAGACTCCTTCCCTGCTGTCTCAGCAGGAGAACCAGATTCTGCACCCCCAGCTTGTAACATTGAACCCTGCAGCCTGGCTAATTACTTAATCTCTCCTGTACCATCCCTCAGCAAACCTGTGATGGATATCATTTTAGAGGCAAGGAGGCCTAGTACTGGCAAATCCTATGCTGAAAAATGGAAAAGATTATGTGCCAGGAACCAGTCTGAAGAGATGAGCACAGCAGCATCTAATTTACCTCCAATTTTACAATACTTAACTGAGATGCTTCACAAGGGCCTGTTTTTTTTTTTTTTTTTTTTCCTCCATTAAAATCCATGCCTCGGCCATTTCAGCTCCTTATAACACAGAACCTCCCCTCTTCTCTCATCCACTGCTCAAGCAGTTCCTCAGAAGGGCCAAAAATTTGAGACCACCCAGGAGAGCTCCAACCCCAGCCTGGGACCTTTAACTTTGTCTTGGAGAAACTCGCTCTACCTCCTTTTGAGCCAGTTGCTACTGCAGACTTAAAATGTCTTGGAAAACAGCTTTCCTTTTAGCAATCACTTCAGCTAGAAGGGTGTCTGAATTACAGGCCGTTATGGCAGTGGAGCCTTTCATCATCTTTCATGCGGACAGGGTGTCCCTCAGAACCAATCCATCCTTCATGCCCAAGGTGGTATCCAGTGTGGCTCTTAATCAGTCCATTCATTTGCCAACCTTCTTTCCCAATTCACAGAATAAAGGGGAACAGGGATATTGCATTCCTTAGATATGCGCAGCCAACTTAGATTCTACTTGGACAGGACTAAACCTCAAAGGAAATCTGAACTGCTGGTGGCATTTGCTGCAGGGGCAGAGGGGAAGGCTTTTTCAAAGCAGACCATTTATAAATGGATAAGCCATTGCATTCATTTCTGCTACAAGCACCATGGAAAACCTATCCCCCAGGGGATCAGACCTCACTCCACCAGGGCTACATCTACCTCTACAGCTTTTCTCAGAGGCATCCCTACCAGGGACATCCTAGAAGCTGCTACCTAGAGTTCTGTACATACTTTCACCAAGCATTATCATTTGCCAATTTTCTCTAAATTCAGAGCTGGCTTTGCCACTGCAGTCTTGCAGGGCATTATAGCTATCCAAGTTCCTCCTCCCAACCATAGCTTTGGGAATCTACTGAAATGTAATGACTGCAGCAGTGAAACACGAAGAACATAGTACAGTTGTGTACACTTACCATAAATGTAGATGTTAGAGTGTATTCACTGTTGCAGTCCTGGTTACCCTCCCTCCAGCCCCCTAACTTCTTTTGACTATACCTCTACCTCTACTTTCCTTTACTATGCTTAAAAGCCTTTTTGGTGTATTTGCTTTTTTGTTGGAGGTATATCTTTGTACTTTTATTTAATTGTATCCCATTAGGGGGGCACCTGACATCTGGGGCAAGAAAAAACTGATGCAATGGCATCTGCTGCATGTTTTATACCTCTGACGTCATGGAAGAAGGGACAGCAACTGACGCAGAACCCAAGACTTTGTTAATCGGGACTGAGGGCTACCTACAAGCAGATAACCCAAATGTAATGACTGCAACAGTGAATACACTCTAGCATCTACATTTATGGCAAGTGCACACAACTGTACTATCTTTAGCTAGTAAAGCGGCTGACTCTGAGCCGATGGCTCTGCTCCGAACCCACGTGTAAGAATTAAAGGCGAGATAAACAACTCGCATGGAATTGTCTGCCACAGAGATGGCCAAGCCCTAACTGCAGCCCAGAGGACCAGTGGTGGTTTAATGTCCTGGTCACTTGCAGGAACGAGTGGTGGGGTAGTAGTGGAGAAACTCCACCTGCTCTCCTCTGGGAGGGTGTGAGATAATGTGGTTGAAGTCCGAGTCAGGTCATTGTGGTAAAGAGGACTTGGTGGCAGCTGAGCTAGGGAGCAGATGTCATAAGGAGGAGGGGGCTGCCTTGGGGTCAGGGACTGGTAGGATCTTGTAAGTGATTTGTTCCTGTATTCAGTATCTTGGGTGCGCAGTGCGATACACCTTTGTATAAACAGGTGAGGTCTCTAGCTTGCAGTTATGACTCAGCTTCTTCTGAGATGTATCCCTGTCAAAGTGCCTTGATTATTCAGTCAGCACAATAATTCAGATGACATTTGGAGATATTGGAAATACTTTTTTTGTACTGCATGGTTGAAACTGTTAACCATGTAAAATTGTTGAAATGCAGGTAGGTGTTCTTTCACTGACATTTTGCTGCATGAGAAACTTTCACATTGACTTGGAAGATGAAAGGTAAAAACCTCTTGTATGTTGACTACCACCTCTGTTACAGTTTCTCTTGGTCTTGAATATTAACTTGATTAGGCTTCTTATGATTTTGTAGACATTCAGTGTATCTGGGTATCAATCCACTGTAAATGGAACAAAAATTGCATGCTGTTAACTCTCAGCATTCCAGGGAGTTGCTGAGTTCCACTTGTTCCATACGAGTCACTTGTCAGTTGGATCCCCTTAAGCAAATTGATGTTCTCAAGCTGCATTTATATTTTTTGGAGCTTCTACAGTTTTGTGCAGTATGGACTGAGGCTGTATTTGTGCTATTTTGAGTTGTATGGCTTGTTGTAAGGTACTCCGCGCAGCACCTTCATGCAAGTGGTCATTTTATATGGGCAAATGTGTTCACAAATTGGCTTTGCATGACTAGTTGTAGAAAACAAGCCAGTGGAAAGCTACTTTAACTTTTTCTTTTCCCATTTAGTGTTTAAGTAAATAGGAAACTTGAATGAAGAGTCAGTACTGCCACAGCTTTATTTCCAGGTTTCATATTGTGCCATTTCAAAACATTGTGTTCCCTATAGCCAATGTCTGCACTGTACGTAAGAGGAAAACACTTGCATTTGAATTGGAAGAATATTTGTGGTTTGAGTCTCATTAGGGCATTGCTGCTGCATCTGTCCTATGGTCCTCTGTGTCCTTGTCCACACTTATCCAGGCATGCGTGGCGGTTTTCATGGTTTCCCACAAGTAATGTCTTTGCCAACAATCTTTCCTGCAAGAAAGCAGCAGGTCCTTCGCCCTACCCAACTGTATTCATGAGCAGGTAGCTGCTGTTTCCAGCTCCACTGTAGTACCTAGACCAAACTATGCAAGAGTGTTTGTGGTTTGCCAGGGATGCTTTGCACGAAAGTTAAGATCTTGTTGGTGACCATAGTCCAGATTGTGTTTTTTATCCCAGGTTAATCAGCTTGTCTGTAGGGCATTTATTGACTATGAAAAAACAAACTCGTATCTTCAAGTGGAATTTGCAATGTCATTAGCAGCTGTCTCTAATCCATCTAGGGGTAATTCTAGATTAATGCCGAGAATAAAGAGCTGGCTTACCTGTAGCTTGTGGGTGTAACTAGTGTAGTTTATTTCTAATGATACAGGCATGTTGCACTCGCTCATCTGTACATCTTTCCATTTATCTCTGTGACTTATTTGACTAGTGGCTCAAACAGGATGGTAATAGCCACGCTTATCCACACTCAAAACATTTTATATGATATGCCTTTATTATGTAAGAGTTGAAAGCAAGTAATTTAACAGATATGAAGGCTGCCTATACTGATGAGCTACTGTCACCAAATTAAATACTTTACTTTCCAGAACTTAACTGGGTTGGGTTAGTGGTGCTAAAAGTGTACTCGGTGGCAAAAAGTCCATTTAATGTATCCAGTGATGGGCTGGGTAAGTACAGCCAAATCAGCAATTCAGCCAAGAAGGGAACACTGGTGAAAGAAAGTAGTTGTAATTAAAAATGAAAGCTAAAGTTTGGAAGAGTAGGAGAAAGTCTCCATAGTTTCTTTACCATGAGAGTCTGGAAAAATGGAACAAATTTTCTCTTCATGTGTGTGTTGCATCGTTAACCAGTTTGGCTCCACTGTTCAGTGCCCAGTGTAGTAGCCATCCACAAGTGGATTCACACAGTTTAAACAACCCTACCCACAAGCTTCCAACATAAGAGGAAGTGTAACTTTAAATGCACAGGTGTGAAGACGCAGGAAGAGTATTGGAAAAACTCTTCATAAAGAGTGACCTGGTTTGATTTTCTGTGTAGTTGTAACTTTGCAATACAGGAAGACCACAGTTCTTCTCGCCTTTTCAGGTCTACCTGGCAACTGTCTTTGCAGTAATAGCGCAAAGAGACACTCCTTGAGACTTTTAACACAAATACCTCACATTTGCCACCACTTGCTGTGCCTTCAGAAGTTTGCTGGGATTGTAAGAAGGGTGGTATCGGCTTGCAGAGTGAAATTTGTCTAGGGTATGTTGGACATGAGGTTTGGCATAGATTACTTATAGCGAGCAGGTGACACCGTAACTATTAACTGCACAGTCTGTGCCCAGCACCACATGGTTTCTGCAGGCAACCATCATGACACTGCCAAACATGGAGGGGCAATTTCATGTTTGTTGTAAGCTGAACCCCTTGAGTAATACTGAAAGGTGAACTTGGCATCCTCTAATGGTCAAGACCAACACCACCTTATGCCCGCTGTTGTACTTGCTGCAGTTTAAGTATTCAGTCTGTATTGTTTCTATCTTGCTTACTGGATAAATGCACTGTATAGCCAGGGCTGTGTGGCAATAACAGTGCCAGCAATCCGACACCACAACTTTGGGACAGGACATTAATTTTAGTTGTACGTGAAGCACTGTTTCCCTTTTAAGGGAGACTGCTTCTTGCTAACCAGCTTTCCTCAAAATACTATGGTATTAGCCAAATATTCTTGTCTCCATTTTTCCTCAACTGGTGCTGTTAATTTCACCCTCACATTTTGTTTTCTTAGGCTCTTTGTAATGAACTTAATAGCTACAGTTTGGCAATTGCTGACATTTATTTTCTAACTTCAAGGATATCCTTAACCCCTGCTACAAGACTTGCTCCCTATCCTAAAATGTTATTGCTGTGTTAGCTCTGCTGTCCTAGTTTTATATTTAAATCCATTTAATGTAACTGCTTTGTGTATTGTAGCTACTTCTGTCTATATTGATGTTTGTTTGTCTCTTCGGCTTTTCCCAGTTAGAGGTCGCCACAGCGGAACTCTGGTCTGTTAATGATTGGCAGATTTTTATGGTGCCGAGTTGCCAGCCCGATGCCCAACCTTCAGCGAAGTCACGCCCATTCACGCATGTCTTTCAGAGGCCACTCGACCGCAGGGAGGACATGCAGACTCCACACAGAAGGCACTCCAGCCGAGAATCGAACAGATTAACTTCTTGCTGTCTATATTGATGTAAAGTTACATTTCTGCATAGTTTTGCTGCAGCCACTTTAATGCAGTCATTCTCTTTATGTTGCTGCTGTATTTCATAGCACTTGGAATGGAAGAGTCCATTTTAGATTAATTTGCCTGCTGTCATGAAACATGAAATAAAATATTTTAGGGGATTTGCCCTTCTGTCTTGTCGCATTAATGAAAGTTGACATGATCCAGCATTTCACCTAGTAAAAAAGCTGTGACGCAAGTAGAAATTCCCCTTCATCACTTGTGCCCCTGCTGTTAAGCACAACAGTCTCACTCCAACCACATACTCTCTTCCCCTACTATATGTACAGTAATAACCACAGCCAAGTGTGTAGCAACCCACAATCTTAAAAACGAGTACATAAATGACTTCATGGTTTAATGCACTTGGGATATTGCAAGTTAAAATATCTGTTAAGTCTTTGGGAATCTGGCTCTGTTGGCATACAGGGATAAAGCCTTAAGCTGTGGTAACCTAGACCACAGTCAGCAGCTCAGATGTCCAACACAGCTGGCAGATAAGAATGAGTCTGCAGCTGCTGCCAACTCTCCTATCCTGGGGAGAGGGAGGTGGCTTTGGCTTGCCATTTGAGTGTACCTAGTGGTACCACTAGGTGCTGCATCTGTGGAACGTGGACCTAAGGACCACATGCTGCTGTAATGCCTGTGCACAAGCAAGAGGATTTAGCATGGCAAGGCATACTTCACTGTGCACTGCTACACTTCATGGAGGTTATAGCCACTGAGGGCGATGGTCTTCTATTAGGGAAGATATAGGCCACTCCAAGTTGAACTGCTCCATACCCACCTGACTCTTGACGTTGGGGAATAGATGGGCTGATAGGGCTGCCATGGCAGCAACAAATGGGCCACAGAGCTGTTGTATAGCTTGGAAATGCCTACTTCCCACCCCAAGGAATAGATGAGGTTGGATGAGCCATTGCATTTTGTCTTGCAGAAAGCAAACATTTTTTGGTGTGAGGTGGAAAATTTAAGTTGTAGGCTCATAGTATATTTAAGGCTCTGCAAACATTTTGGTTTCTCAGTTTGTACATCACGACCATAAAGTATGCTAGCTTATACGTGCATGATCTTGTGTGTGTGTGTCTTTGGCTGCTTATATTATAGGTTCTGCCTTCCAGTTATGCAGCCGTGTTTGTAACAAGTGTTTTCTTCAAGCTGAGTTTTATTTTGCTAACATTTTTTCTTCTGTACAATGTTATATTGTGGTACTATTCTGTCCCAACCTCCACCAAGATGGGTTCTGCCCATTGGACCCTCTTGGATTAGAAAACTTGTCTAATGCATCACTTCTAAAAGCCACTTGCTCTTATATTTCCTTTTACAAGACAACTCTTGCATCTCTGATGTCCATCTTTCTGCCAACTTAACTATAAATGCACACTTTGGAAGTGGTCACAAAATACACTGCTGTGCACATGTGACTTCTGTCTTCCTGACTTATTCTGGTGAGCATGTTTGCCAAGATTCCCACGTTGAGTGGCTCACCTTGCAAGATTCTCAGCTTGTATGCAAGTTCTTGGAGGCTGTGAAATGATGCATCAATGTTTAGTGCACACAGCTTTATGCTGACTGGATAGTTCGTGTTTGAGTATCACTACGTTTGTGAAAATGGACTTGTCACAAACTAAGTGCGAACATCTGTATCGTGGAAGTGTGCACATCTGTATCGTGGTATAACAGCAGTCAGTGATGCGTTTAGGAAAGGCCTGTTACTTTTGATAAGTCTGTGCACATACGTTACTAAAAGCAGCATTTTACCATGTAATAACAGCAACGATAATACACTGAGGAGCAGTGAGTCAGGTTTGTGCTAGGCAGATTCTAGTTTTTCATCAGGTTTTTGGCTAGCATGTGGAGTGCAGTGGTAGTGGTCACAAATGGTTTCAGCCTAGCTGATGGTTTTCCTTAGAGTGAGAGTGCTCTCAGGTTTGTAGTAGGCTTGTAGCCAAGGAGACCATTGAGAAACTCCGTTGCATTATCCAGTTGTAGTGGGAGACTTGATGGCATCTTCAGGTAAGTTTCCTCATATAGCCTAGGTGAAAATTAGTCCCCACTCGGCTGGACAAGGTTACTGTTAGCTGCCTGTCAGGAGCCAGAATCCACCACATAACACAAGCACTCGGGTCACTCCAGAACAAGTACAAATATGACTGTCATTGTTCATGTTGGTGTGAACGACCTGAGCTGTACCTCCCTGGACTACATGAAAAGAGACATGGAAGAGCTCTCTGATCATATGTAGCCCAGGCGGGTATGACCCTGACCCTGGGTAGCATCCTGCCCTCACCAAGAGTGATACCTCAGTATAAAGAAAAAATGATAGATTTTGACAATTGGCTAAGCTTCTGGTGTCATTCAAAGTGGATCCAGTGTTTGTCAGCCTGGGATGACATGCTCGACAAGCCGCGTTACTTAGCAGTAGACGGCTTGCACTGGTCACTGCTTGGCTTTCGAATACTGGCCAAGGCTCTTGCTGCCCCCATAGTGCCTTTTTTAGGCAAGGCTCAAAATTCAAACCCACCTCCATAAACAGCATAAGTAAAAAACTGAGGGTTATGCTACTCAATGCCAGGAGTTTAAATCTCAAAATGCATGCGCTCGAAGCACTCCTAAGTATGGAGAACGTCGACATCTGTGCAGAAACTGAAACCTGGTTCAAGGCTCCAGAGAGCACTCCAGCACTACTGGGCTACAACTCGTACCACACATTTCGGCCACAGAACACTGAACGAAACACAAAAGGAGGGGGTGTATCCATATTCATCAAGGATACCCACACCTCCAGGTTAGTGGCGCAGCATGATACCTCTGAGATCATCCATGTGCAACTAACATCGGGCAAATCTGCAATGCAAATTGTGGCCTGTTACAGATCACCCTTCATGACCCAGGACCACCACTCCACCTTTCTGGAGACACTGGAAAACATGATCCTACCAAACACCCTGATCTTGGGAGATTTCAATTACCCTACCATTAACTGGGAAAACTACTTGAGTACAAACTCCCAGGCTCAGCACTTCCTGGAATTTATCAACTCGGATGCCCTGGATCAGCTGGTAAACTCTCCTACCAGAGGCCACAACATATTGGACCTGGTCATCACCAACATGGGCGACAGGTGCTCCGTACCAGAGGTCAACCCGTCACTGGTTAGATCAGACCATAAACTAATCACCCTGGATGTCCACACACCACCACCTCCAACCAAGGAAACCACAGTGAAAAACGTTTCTAAAGCAAACTTCATCTTACTTAAGTCAGAGGTGGTAAGTTTCGCAGCCCCCACGCTAAAGGATAACACTGCCCAAGATGCAGAATCCTTTACAATTGCACTCTGAGCACCTACAAGGATGCATGGATCGTGCCATCCCTAGCAAAACCAAGACTCACTCCCCTAAGAGAAGGAAACCCGTCTGGTGGACCCCTGCCATAAACAGGTTATACAACAAAGGAGGAAACTATTTCAGAAAAAAAGCAAATCCCAAGAAGGAAAGACGTCCCTGATCAGTATCAGTAAGAAATTAAGGTCCCTCAAAATCATCCAAGGCTAACTTCGAAAGAAAAATAGCCAAGGACTCAAAAGAGAACCACAAACCCATATGTCACAAGATGGGTTGCAAACTGGCTTAAGGACAGAACCCACAGGGTTAGAGTTGCTGGCGCTATGTCAGACTCCAAGCCGGTCACAAGTGGTGTCCCACAGGGCTCGGTCCTTGGCCCCTTATTGTTCGGCATCTACTTCTCAGAAGTACAGGCCAACATGGGAGGACTTTGGCTGACAAAGTTTGCAGACGACTGCAAACTGGGTGCCATAGTGGAAAGTGCATCGGACACGGATATCCTTCAGAAGGGACTCACGGAAACAGCTGATGCCAGAGCCATGGCCTGAAGTTAAACGCCAAAAAATGTATAGTCATACCCTTCGGGAAAAACAAGGTAACCCCAAGCTACCATATAGGCGGCAATCCACTAAGCACAGAAGAGGTTACCAGGGACCTGGGGACCCAGGTTGACAGTGGCCTTTCTTTTGACACTCACATTGCTAAAGTGGTTAGAAAGACCTTCTACATTGCCCACCTGATCATGAAGGGATTCACATCCAGATCTATTGAGGTCATTGTTCCCCTGTACTCTTCACTTATCAGACCAATGATCGAGCACAATGCCCCATTCGGGATGTATCTCACCCAACATCTGCAGCAATTGGAGAGACCCCAAAAGTTCCTCACCAAAAGGATAAAGGGACTCCAAAATCTGTCATATGCTGCCAGATTGAAGAAACTCCAGCTCTATTCAGTCGCATACCGTCTGCTCAGAGGTGACATGTGCCTGACATACAAGGCCATGTCCTACCCGGAATTAATGGACATGCTCCACCTCAAAAAATCCAAATCCACTAGAGCAAGCGACTTAAACCTTAGCACGGATATAAATATGACATGCTGGAGGGATAGATTTATCACTCAGAGACTCCCTATGCTGTGGAATAAAATCCCGGTCCATGTGAGGCAGAGCACCTCGCTGGCTCTGTTCAAGAGAAATCTTGACCTGTGGATGGGTGATCGTAGGTTTACCCCGGGAATCATCTCTGTGTCACTGCTGGACAGAGGCACAACAAACTAATGGGCACAGTATTTTTTCATATAAGGGGTGACGTAAGCCACAAAACTTTGGGCTAGGCTTATAAATGCCTTAGGGCAGATAGCCTAGTATAAACCTATGAACCTATGAACAAAGCCTTCTTTAGCTATGTCAAAAATCTAAGTGGCAGCTCGCAGATATGCTCTGAACCTACTGATATTGCCAACATACTGGCAGATTCAGTGCAAACTTCACCTTCCTCTCACCTTCAAAAGGGCCCACAACAATACCGGAAAAGTGTAGTGTCCCGGAAATCACAGAAGCACAAGTGTAAACAGCCCTTTCAAAAGCCAAAAACACAGCATCAATGGGGCCAGATGGTGTCCCAGGCTGTGTCTTGCACGAACTACAGAACGAACTAACCCCTACCTAAACACGCTGTTCAACCTCAGCCTCTCCACAGGCTACATGCCCATAGAATGGTGCACAGCAATGGTTATTCCGCTCCACAAAGGAGGAGCCACAACTGACCCTGGTAACTATCGCCCCATAAACCTGACTAGCCTGGTTTGCAAGGCTATGGAGCGCATCATCATGGAACTCATTAACAAAGACATTGGAAACCTCCAAACACTTGACCCGACCCAGTTTGGCTTTAAGGGCAGATCATGCCTACTAAACCTGGTTGACTTCGAGACAGTCACCAAGGCCATAGACAAGGGAAAGGCGGTTCACACAGCCTACCTTGATCTCACCAAGGCGTTCAACACCATTCCTCACTCAGGTATTATAGAAAAACTCACCAGCCTGAACATAAACCCCTATGTCACAAGATGGGTTGCCAACTGGATTACAGACAGAACTCGCACGGTAAGAATAGCGGGCTCCAGGTCTGACTCTAAACCAGTCACAAGTGGTGTCCCGCAAGGCTCAGTTCTGGGACCCCTACTGTTCGGCATATATTTCTCAGAAGTACAGGCAAACACAGGAGGACTATTGCTAACCAAGTTCGCCGATGACTGCAAACTGGGAGCCATAATTGACTCTCCGGCTGACACAGACATCCTCCAAAAAGGCCCTACTGAGACAGACACCTGGTGTCAAAGTCATGGCCTCAAGCTAAATACCAAAAAATGCATAGTCCTCCCATTTGGGGAAAAACAAAATACCCACACACAAATTACCACATAGGCGGCAGCCCCCTTAATACAGAAGAGGTAATGAGAGATCTGGGGACCCAGGTAGATAGTAATCCCTCCATTGACAATCATATTGCCAAAGTAGTTAGGAAATCCTATGTGGCCCATCTAATTACTAAGGGGTTCGCATCTAGAAATAGAGGTTATAGTGCCCCTCTACTAGTCACTCATCAGACCCATCATAAAATGCCCCATTTGGGATGTACCTCACAAGACACTTCCAACTGCTTTAAAGACCACAAAAGCACGTCACCAAGAGGATTACTGGCCTCAAACATGTGTCCTATGCAGCCCGACTGAAGAAACTCTGGCTGTACTCGGTGGCATATCGCTTACTCAGAGGTGATCTCTGCCTGACTTACAAAGCCATGTCCAACTCAGAATTGATAGACATGCTCCACCTAAAGAAATCCAAGTCACTGCGAGCCACGCGCTGTAGTGAGCTAAACCTCACCACAACAATAAATGGAACATGCTGGAGGGATAGATTCCAGTCACAGAGGCTCCCATGCTTTGGAACAAAATTCCTAACTACATTAGGCAGAGCCCCTCACTAACACTCTTCAAGAGAAGCCTCGACGAGTGGATGGGTAACAAAGTACACCCCTGGGATCACTTCAATGGCTCTGTTTGACAGAAGCTCAGTTAATCAATGGGGTGGCGAAAGCCGACACACTCTGACTAGGCTTATAAATGCCCTCGGGCAGATATCCTAGTTACCTACCTATGAACCTGTCAGCTGTTTTCATATGATTTAAAGACTCCAGCACAAGAGATGAGTTGTTTGTGTGGGACCATGTCAAGTGCTTTAGATAGGTCTAGGAAAGTAGCAGAGGGGAGATGGCCATTGTTTTTATGCTGAAGGATAGTGTTAGTAAAGGAGAGTAAGGCAGTGGTGGTGCTATGGTTTGGTCGGAAACCATGCTGAGTATTGGAAAGGAGGTTGTTAGTAAGGAGGTGGTAGTCTGAGACCCGAGTGTATGCATTTCTCTAGTATTTTGGAGAGTGGAGAGAGAATAGCTATGGGGCGATTAATTGGTTAGTTCTGTGGAGGGGCCGCCTTTGTGGAAGGGAATTATATGTGATACTTTCCACAGTGTGGGAATGTAACTTTCTGACAATTGGCTAATCAAGATGGATACTGGGTAGGCCAGAGCATCTGCTGCGATTTGTAGGTATTCACTTGGGAGGGTGTTTGCTGCTATTTTGGTGGGCTTAAGTTTAGTTAAGAGTTTTTTATGTTGGAGGTAGGTACAGGAGAAAGAGAAGGCAGTGGGGAGATTACTAGCTGAAGGTGTGGGTTGGAGGGGAAGGGGGGTTGTGTTCTTTAGCTAGTGAAAGTATGGTTTGTGTGAAGTGTGTGTTGAATGAGGTAGCAATATTTTTGGAGGAGTGGTACTGACGTTACCTGGGTGGAGGATGGAGTTTATGGAGGACCAGAATGTTTGGAGCTGTGTTGGGAAGAGTCTAGGGCAGACTGGTAGTATTGAAATTTGTCCTGTTTTATTAGCTTTTTAACTCTCTTGCGTAGTTCTAGGAATTTGTCTAGTTGAGGGGGTTTTGGTTTTGCGCCAGTGCTCCCAGGCTTTATTCCGGTTTTTCATTTCTGATTTAGTGGTTTTCTGTAGCCATGGGGGAGGGTTGTGCTTTCGTTTGGAAAGTCTTATGGGGGCATGGTAATTAAGGATGCTCAGGAAGGTAGTATTAAAAAAAATTCAACTGCATCATCAAGACTGAGGTACTTCAGGGGATGCCAGTTACATTCTTTGAGGGATGAGATGAATGTGAGTGGGTTAAAGTTTAGTTTTTTACGTATTTGATGGTAGATGACTTGTTTAGCTTGGTATAGGTATTTTTTTGAGTAGGAATGTTGGAGAGTGATCACTGAGGCTATCTGATAAGCAGCCTGATGTTCATCGTGCATACAGCTGCAGTCATAACAGATGGGTTCTCCTGCCGTCAGGCGGGTCCTCGGTCGGCCGAATTCCAAAGTCTAAGTCTGGCGTCGGATGTCTGTTATGACTGGGGGCTCTTACTGACTAGTATCCAATCCAGGGTAGTGTGCTTGCTGGAGTTTTTATTTATCCTGGTCGGCGACTGGACTTAGTTGGGTGAAGCCATGAAGGTTTATATGATGGGTTGGATTGTTGCCCGAACAGGATTGCCAGTCAATATTGAAATCACCTAAAATGATAGTTTCTTGGAGGAGATAGTGGGTTGACCAGCTGAGGTTTTCCAGTGGAGGGATGTTTTGACCAGGTGAGAAGTAGCATCCAATTATGTTCTTGATTTTGTTTTGGTTTATTTGAGGTTGGTATAGATTTCTTTATTGCCTATTTGTGGAGCTGATGATTTTAAGATCTGGATGTTTAGATGCTGTTTAAATGTTATAGCTACACCACCTCCTTTCTTGTTTAGCCAGTCTACTCTTAGTATGCCGTAACCGGTAGGGAGTATTTGCTCACTGGTAATGTGAGGTTTTAGCCCGGTTTCTGTCAGGATGACTATATCTGGGGAGTACAGGTCTATGGCGGCATGAAGTTCATAGACTGTTGGATATACTTCTTATATTTACGCTTAGTAGAAGGAAGTCACTTGGCATTCTATTGGCTGTGATATGGGAGAAGTTGTAGTTTCTAGTCTGATTATGAGGATTGGGGTTGGAGATGGTAGGGCCAGGGTTGGGGTGGATGTCTCCACTTAGGGCTAGTTTTGATATGCATGAGGGTATTAGTTTTCTCAGTTTTGTTTTAGGGAAACTGTGCTCTGTGGGCAATAGGTGTGGTGGGAGGGTTACTATGTTAAGTTGTAGGGATGCTTTATGTTTGAGTAATATAGTTGGTAGAATATGCGGGGGATGCATAGGGATGGTTCTTGAGTTGGTGGGAGGGGAGCTAAGTGAGGGTGAGACATGAGTGGTGGTGTGTAAGTAGTACAGTGGTACTGGTTGAGTGGGGGAATGATGGAGGTTTGGTAGGATGCAAGATATGCAAGGAGAGTGTATGCAGTGAGCATAGGTAAGGTATGCTTGTACATGTTAGTTGAGGAGGTGTGATAGTGGGAAAATGGAGGAGCTAGTGTTGGGTTAGCGCTGTGGTTGGCTATTGGAAAGATGGGAGGGGTTTGTGAGTGTAATAAAGATGGGACCACTGGGGATTGGGAGGGAATAGGGGGCAGGGTGGGGAACGAAGCGGGTAGAGACCCTCTTAGTTGCTCTTATGAGGGGGCTGGAAACAATCGGGTAACAGAGTAAACTGATAAATGAACAAATGATTGTGACAAAGGGTGGTTGTAGTTTAAAAAATGGTGCCTGCCACAGGTAATATTTTATTAACTTTGGGATTGGCTTAAGGTAATAAACAGGGATGGGGGAGGGGGAGAACAAGGGTGTGAGCAGGCAGTTCTTTTGTACTGCTGCTAATGAGCCAAAGCAAAGACAAGTTTGTGTTTAAGAAACAATCAGTTTCAGAGCAGTCCTTGGTCAATTCTAAGTAATTTCTTAACCATTTCTCAGGTGGAAAAACAGGATAACCTTGTAGTAGGCTACTGTGGTCTCAGTTTAAATTAACAAACGCACAGTATTGATCAGTTATGGGTACTATTTGCTAACAGAAGGGAATAAGAGAGAAAGTGGAAGGTGTGTGTGCGCACGTGTGTGTGTGGGTGTGTGAGGGTGCCAAAGCACAGTGCTCTCCAGGGGAAAATTAATATTGGCTCAAACAGGTAGTCACATACTCAAAGGTAACTTTAGCTGTTTGTAGACAGTTCAGACCAGGACTGCACTTTTCTTATAAGAATGATAAAGGTGGTACCGCAGTTTAAGAGTGGTGTTAGGTTGGAGACACGCTGAGCTCCTCATGGAGCCTGTAGCAGAGTGGATTATAGTTTGGTGTTTACTGTTTTTGCTTTACACCACTGGGTTGCTGGAGTGCTACTTTTTATTTGTATTTATTGGATGCGTGCTGCGTTGCTTGTCAAGGCCATAAACTGATGTCTGCTATAAAAGTGATGTCTGCACGTACTCCCTTCAGAACTTTTCTGCTGCACTGATCTATGGACCTCCGATCACCAGTTCCGGTAATTAGTTCGTTGTTTCAGCCATCTGAAACAGAGAAGTATCCCATTTTAAATCACCTTTTCAGACATGCATGTCTGCTAGGAAGGGGAAGTGTGTTTGTGGAAGACAAAATTCCACATAAGGGCATGCACGTTAAGTGCTTATTCTGCTTTGGTGAAGCCCATGACCATATGTCTTGCGTTATCTGCAAGTCCTTTGTACCTAAAATGCTTTGCAGCTGTCTGTCTGCGTTAAAGCTTTATTTAGAAAGTCAGAGGCTCGGGCGTCTAGCTCTAGGCTTGAAGGTTAAGGTAGGCGCCTCCGAAGAGCCACCTCTGAAGGACAGATGCCCACGCTGCACCTCAGGAGTCTGGTGAGACTCTCGAGGTGGCTGTTCACCCAGGGTCTCATCAGCCACAGTTTCACAGTTAGAACCAGGAACATGGTGGAGGCCTGTTCAGAGGAAATTCGGAGTACATCTGCTGAGGTAGACCAGTCATCGGTCCCTGATGGCGAAGGGGAATCACGGCTTGGGACGTCGGTTGGGCCTACTGTACTCCCTCCATCCTCTCAGGTGTCGTCCTCTAAGTCAGCACATCCCTCTACTCTTAGGAGGAAACAGAAATTGAAACCAAGAGAGCAGAAAGAAGCTGAACCAGCTCCTGGATGGGAAGTTTTTCCACAAAATCTTTTTTCAGGGCCTTCCAAGCCTTCCAGTCTCTGGTGGTACTTCCAGCCCCTACTTCTGTACCAGGCCTTAAAGGATTCTGAAGGATAACTCTCTTCCTCTGAATCTGTTACCTATTGCTCCCAGACAGAATCTCCCAAGGACTTCATTACCCCTGAGGAGGAGGATTCCATTAGTCCTGAGTCTCCAGGAGAGTAATTTTCCTTTGGGGATACCATTTCCCTGATGAGAGATCATTTTAAATGGCAGGCCTCAGATGTCTCTGAAACAAAAACAAGATGCTTTGAATAATTGCAAAGGGACTAGCCTTCATCTGCAGTCCCTCCCATGCTCCTAGCCTTTCATGATGATTTTCTGGAAGAATCCCAGACCCCTGACTCTCAGCTCCCAGCCTCAAAGCATCTATTTAGATTCTGTAAGGCTCCTCAGGATACACAGTTCCTATTAAAGAACCCCCTTGCAGACTCTGCTGTCATTGCAGTGTCAGCAGATAAATCATCCAGACAGCTGCCCTCTACTTCTCTCCCCACTGACAAGGACATGAGAGTTTTGGGTAGATTAGGGAAGAAGGTGTATACTCCTACTCTAGCCATCAGAGCCCTAAACTATCAAACTCTCATGGCTAGGTTTGTTTTAGATACCCTATCTAAAGACTTTGCTCTCATTCCAGATGTGCCAGAGTCTCTGGCCAATTCTCTCTGCCCTACTCTCTACCACCTCTCAGGTGACCAGGCACTCCATAAAATACCGTTATGATGTGGTAGAGGCATTCTCCGAATCTGCAGCTTTAGGATGTTCTTCGTGTTTCACTGTTGCAATCATCGCATTTGGGTTATCTGCCTGCAGGTAACCCTCAGCCGGCCTGAATACCAGAGTCTTGGATTCCTGCATTGGGTTCTGTCTCTTCTTCCATGATGTCAGGGGTATAAAACATGCAGCTGACGCCATTACATCAGTCTTTCTTGCCGCGCAGTGCCTGAAGCAGAAGCAGTTCGCAAGTACCGGTCGGCCGACTCCTGAAATTTTCGTTTTCGAGTTTCAGAACCGAAGTCTTCAAAAAAGCTGAGCACCCCATTGGAGATCCTTTTTCTTGCTCTTAACCGATGTCAGTAAAAGTTAATTGTATTACCTGTGGAAAGCAAATGCCTCAAAGATTTTCATAAATACTGCATTCCTTGCTTAGGCCCAGACCATGACGTCCCTCGCTGTCTGTTTTGTGCCTTGTTCAACCCTCAAACTATTTGTCGGGCTATATTTGCAGCAAATTATTTTGGTACTCTGTATAATTATCCAGAAATGGCTTCGGTAAGCCATCCAACTACAGATTATTCCAAAAAATGTAAGGATAAAGACAGACCACATGGGTCCAAAACTGCCGATGATGCTTCCGTTAAGCTAGTCGCCAGTCTGCCGATACTCTGGTGCTTTCGCAGCCCCTGATGCCCACTACTTCAGATTCGCAGGCCTCTACTGAGACCCATTTGGAGTCCAGTATGCTGCGAGATGCTTCTTCGACTATGGAACCTGCAGATGTCTCTACCTTGGATGGGTCAAGGGGGCCGCTTTGCAGGCACCGACTTCTGAGGGAGTATTCAGGCCTACAGACTTGCATGTTAAACCGACGCCATCTTCATCCAGGCCTAAAACTCGCGGCATGCCTAGAAAACCGACATCAAAACCGCATGGGCAGGCCCATATACCAAAAGACATGCTTAGAATGGCTGAAGACCTTATTACCTTAATTAGGGGAAGCCAGTCTTCCCCCTCCTAAAAGACCTAGAATTGATTTTCCTTCTAATTCTTCTGATCAGAAATCTGATATTTCTGTTTCTTCTGATTACCAGGATTTGTCCTAATCTACCTATGAGGATTCCTTTCCCTCTGCTTCCCCTCCAGAAGATTTTTCTTTTGGTAAAACGTTGCATACTCTTAGGGAGCATTTCCGCTGGGAAAGCCAGGATTACTCTGACTCCAAAAACGAGGCTTGGGGAATTCTTACTCCTTCCTCAACACCTTTAGCTTTCCCTTCTGTTCTGGATGTTGTAGATGATGCTTTCCTGGAATCTAGCTTTTCCCCAGACACCTTACCTCCAGCTCCCAGTAAACCTGACCAGTATTAGAGTACCTGACTCTCTCAAGTTCGTCTTCAAGAATCCTACTGAGGATCCAGAGACCATTTCACAAGGACCAAAGGGCATTAAGGCTACTGCTGCCAAAAATCCTACCCCTTCTGATAGAGATTCTAGAGCCTTGGACAGATGGGGTAAGAAGGTATACATGTCTGCTACTTTGGCCATTAGGGCTTTAAATTGCCAGTTTCATATGTTAAAAATACCAGCAGCATATTATGGGACTACTTAAACAGAAAATGATGTTGATTCCTGACTGTGGTGAACACAGAATTACAGGATTTAATGCATTCTGTAGAACAAGTTGGTAAACATACTTTGCAGTGTGGTTTTTACTAGTTGGAAGCATCTTGCAGGGCTGCTGTCACTGGGTCTGAACTTAGAAGGCATACTTGGCTTAAGGAGCAAAACTTGCCAGATCATGTTAAAGCTAAATTACTGGATACTCCCTTAAACCAAGACCGCCTGTTTGGCAACAAAGCAGAAGTCCTCAAAAAGATGGAGGAAAAAGCTAAATCTGAATTCCTGCAAGTACAGCTTCCCAGATTTAGTAGGCATTGGCCTTCAAAGAATTGGTCCTTTCCAGTCTCTTCCAGGCCCTCTCAGTCCAAACCCAGAAACAGCAGACTACCTAGGTTACAGTCTCAGGCTACGCACAGGCCTAAGCAGTGGGGGGATCCCACTTCCAAAGCAGGGAGTAGTAAGACACCCCATATGGAAAATTGGCACAATGACTTAACCTTATCTCTTCCAAGCCCTGCTCAACTGCCTGCTCCCTTAGGGGGAAAGCTCGCCGTGCATGCAAAAAACTGAGAACTCATTACCCAAGACAAATGAGTTTTGAATATAGTTTCCCAAGGATACAGATTATACTTCCATACCCTACCAACCCCAAACGGTTGGCTGGACCTACCCCCAAATCAGTGGGCAGAGGCCCAACAGCAGGTTCTCTTTCTTCTAAGTATCAGGGCTATTCAACCTGTCCCAGCAGAAGAAAGGGGACAAGGTTTTTATTCAAGACTTTTCCTGGTACCTAGAAAAGACAGCTCCTGACATCCTATCCTGGACCTCTCTATTCTAAACACCTTTTAGGTAATTCCAAAATTCAAAATGCTAACACTTCAACAGCTGCTTCCTATGCTAGGCAAAGATGCCTGGTTGGCAACCTTAGACTTGAAGGAAACTTACCTGCACATTCCAATAAGGGAATCTTGCAGGAAATGCCTACACTTCAGGGCAGGCTCCACGCACCATCAGTTCTCTGCACTTCCCTTTGGCTTATCTACCCCACCCGGGGTGTTCAGTGTCTAGCTCCAGCCATTGCATTTTGCAGGTAGAGAAATATTCAAATATACCCATACTCAGACGATTGTCTGATTCAGGCAGAAAGCCAGGATGTGCTTTTAAAACATCTGGCATTCTAACCTAACTGGGGTACACCATAAACGAAAAGAAATGTCACTTAGTACATTGCCAACAGATTGTATTCCTGGGAGCAAGCTTGAGCACAACTTCCCAGATGGCTTTCCTCACTCCAGAGAAACAAGTTTATTTGACAACCTACTGGCCACAAAGACCCAGCTATCTGCAAGAAACATTCTGCAAGCCCTGGGGTCATGGCCTCTTGCATTCTACTAATTCCATATGCAAGACTGCCTATGAGGAAACTACAATGGTATCAGCATTCTCGGGACCTGGAATCAAGGATTCCTATCATTCCTTGTATAAAGAGTTCCTTTGGTGGGCAGAGGCCTGCTACAACAACAAGGGGCTCCCGTTCACTCTACCCCCTGCCACCCACAGACTCATCAGACTATGCATGGGGGGGCTCACTTGGCAGGGAAGTGCATTCAGGGCAAATGGAACCCAAGACAGATGCACCTGCATATCAACCAAAGGGAAATATTAGCTGTACAGAATTCCCTGACAGCCTTCAAAGTCCACATTCTTCCAGGACAATTATTGTTAAAGACAGACAACACCACAGTTATGTGGTACATAAGCAGGGGGGCACCCACTCGTACCCTCTCTGCAGATTAGCCATGGTTGTGTGGAACACAGCCTTGAGCTACCAAGTGCACTTACAGGCTCAATTCCTGCCAGGCAAGCTAAATTCTCTGGCAGACTACCTAAGCAGAAATCTCATGGACCCACACAAATGGAAACTGGAACCAAAAATATTCAACCTCTTGAACAAATGGGGGTCTCCAGAGATGGACCTGTTTGCCTCCCCTCAGAACTACCAATTGGACAAATTTTGCACCAGGACCTCCCACAGTCAAGCTTGGAAAGTGGATGCCCTGTCATTTACCTGGGAATGCCTGTCAGTTTATGCCTTTCCCCCTCTGATCTTTAGCAGAACCTTCGAGAGGAGAGGCAAATGGGACAAGCCAAGGACAATACTGATTGCACCAGACTGGCCACGCCAACACTGGTGTACCCCCTCTTGCACAGTATGACACTGCTGGAACCATGGCACCTGCCTCGGACCCCTTCCCTGCTGTCCCAGCAGACGGGCCAGATTCTGCACCCTCCGCTTCAAACCCTGAACCTTGCAGTCTGGCTAATTCCTTGAGCTGTCCAATAGCATCCCTGAGTAAGCAGGTGTTAGATGTCATTTTGGAGGCAAGGAGGCCTAGTACTAGAAAATCCTATGCTGAAAAGTGGAAAAGATACTGTTCCTGGAGCCAGACTCGGGGAATGGGCACGACGGTGCCCAGCTTACCTTGTATATTTCAGTACTTAACAGAAATTCTCCACAGGGGCCTGTCCTTCTCGTCAGTTAAAATTCATGCCTCTGCCATTTCAGCACATTGTAATACTGAACCACCCCTCTTCCCTCACCCCCTGCTAAAGCTATTCCTCAGAGGGGGGCCAAAAATTTAAGACCCCTCAGCAGAGCCCCTACTCCAGCCCGGGACCTTAACTTTGTTTTGGAAAAGCTCACTCTCCCTCCTTTTGAGCCAGCAGCAACTGCAGAGTTGAAATTCCTTTCTTGGAAAACTGCCTTCCTTCTAGCCATCACTTCAGCAAGAAGTGTCTGAATTACAGGCCCTCATGGCAGTGGAGCCCTTCATTATCTCCATGCAGACAGGGTTTCCCTCTGGACCAATCCTTCCTTTATGCCCAAGGTGGTGTCTAGTGTGGCCCTTAATCAGTCCATTCATTTGCCTACCTTTTTCCAGAATCCACAAAACAAAGGAAAATGGATACTGTACTCTTTGGATGTGCACAGACAACTTAGATTTTATTTGGACAGGACTAAGCCTCTCAGAAAATCTGAACAGCTGCTAGATGGCTTTGCTGTAGGGTCAGAGGGGAAGGCCATTTCAAAGCAAACCATTTCTAAATGGATAGCCCATTGCATTCATTTCTGCTATAAGCACCATGGAAAACCTACCCCACGTGGGAAAAGATCACATTCCACCAGGGCTGCATCTACCTCTACAGCCTTTCTCAGAGGTGTCCCTACCCAGGGACATCCTAGAAGCTGCTACCTGGAGCTCTGTACATACCTTCACCAAGCATTAACACATGCCTATTTTTTTCTAAATCCAGAGCTGATTTTGCCACTGCAGTCTTGCAGGGCTTAATAGCTAGCCCTAATGCTCTTTAACTTCCTCCTCCCTTCCTTAGCTTTGGGAATCCACCCAAATGTGATGACTGCAACAGTGAAATACTAAGAACATAGTACAGTTGTGTACACGTGCCATAAATGTAGATGTTAGTGTATTCACTGTTGCAGTCCTGGTTACCCTCTCTCCAGCTCCCTGACTTCTCTTGACTCTACCTTTCCTTCTTCTTTGGTGTATTTAAGCTTTCTGTTGTATTTGCTTTTTGATGGAGGGGTACCATAACATATAATTGCTTCCCATTGTGGGGGCACCTGACGTGGGGCACGAAGAGCTGATGTAATGGTATCTGCTGCATGTTTTAAACCCCTGACAACCTGATGTCATGGAAGAAGAGAGCATCCGATGCAGGAATCCAAGACTCTGGTATTCAGGCCGGCTGAGGACTACCTGCAGGCAGATAACCCAAATGTGGTGACTGCAACAGTGAATACACTCGTAACATCTACATTTATGGTAAGTGTACACAACTGTACGTTCTGTCCTGAGAAGGTATTCTTGGGTGAGGCTACAGTCCCTTCCTTATGGATGTCCAGACCAAAGTACCAGATGCACCACTTGATAAGGTGGCCCTCTTCGATGAAGCTTCTTCAGAGCTCCTTAAATCCCTACAGGATAAGGGCAAGGAGCTACAAAATCTTAAACATTTGCTAGTCTCGCCTATTCCTAGATATCATAGGAACTACCCTCAAAGGACCTCCTTTGTTAGGAGGCAATAGTCTCATTCCAACATCCAACAGGGCAAGGAACTGAGTCAACCTAGGAGACATTCCACTCCTAAGAAAACTTCTGCCTCCTCCCAAACTCCCTTTCAGAGGCAGCCTGACCCAGGACAGAGCTCCTCCACTGTGACTCAAACCCATTACCCGACTCCACTCTGTTATCCCTCCGCCTCACGCTTTCCTTACCCTCCTGGTGGAAAATAACCTCAGAAGCTTGGGTCCTTTCCATCATCCAGAAAGGATACTTTGACTTGGTGGGCACTTCCTCCCTTTCAGGGGGTACTCCAACCACCCACAACTCCAGCTTCATCTCTCTCCCCTCCTATTTGTAGAACAGCTTCAAGCTCAGGGCACCATAGAAAGAGTACTTCCAGAATAGACAAACAAGGATTTTATCCAGGATGTTTTTGGTTCCAAGGAAAAATGGCCCTTGGAGGCCAATCCTGAATTTGTCTGTACTCAATCTATTCCTCAAGGTGCCTATCTTCAAAATGCTCACCTTGCATCACCTTCTTACCCCTCATCCCTTACAAGCCTTCATGGTGTCCGTGGATCTGAAGGATGCCTACCTCCATATCCCTATTCATCCCAGCTACATGAAGTTTCTAAATTTTTCAGTGGGTTCCTTGCATTTTCAATTTTCTTTATTGCCTTTTGGGCTTTCCACAGCTCCCAGAGTATTCACAAAGTGTCTAGCCCCAGTCATTGCCCACGGCAAAGTGCAGGGAATTCAAATATATATCCATACTTAGACGGCCTCTTGCTCCTTCACCAGGATTGACCTACCTTCCACCACCACCTAGGCATGGTGTCCAATACCCTGGCAAGTCTAGGCTTCACTGTGAACCAGCAAAAATCTCACCTGACTCCCACCCAAGACCTGGTTTTCTTGGGATGCAGGATAAGTACAGATCAGATGGTTGCCTTCATTCCTTGCCTGAAGGTGGAAGCCATCACGCATTACCTCCATTCACTCCTCTCTCTTTCTCTCCAAACCTTAACAGCCAGGGAATTCTTGGGGGTCATAGGCCACATGGCATCCCCTGATACCCATGCTCCCCTTAGCAAAGCTGCATATGAGAAAGTGTTAGTGGGTACTGAGGGGTTGGTGCAACCAACATTCTCACCCCCTGGATACTCTGCTATGTCTCCTCCCATGCTTTAAAAAAGAGGTACAATGGTGGATTGCAGCCGTAAGCCTCAACCAGGGTATATCTTTGCAGATTACCACACCCTCACAACAAATCTTCACAGATGCTCCAGACCTGGGTTGGGGAGCAGTCCTGCAAACCCACAACAAACAAAACAAAGTTCAGGGAGAGTGGTCTTCCCTCAGACAAAGGGATTGCATCAACTTCAAGGAGATGAGGGCCCTTCTCTTAATCTATTAAACCTTCCATCCAATCCTACTACTAGGCACCTTAAAAGTTGTTAGACAGTATGACTGGCCTATGGTATATCAGCAGCCTGGCATTTCAGACTTGGTCCCTGGCAGCAGAATTGCACATTTACCTTCAAGAGGTGTACATTCCTTCAGCAAAGAATGCCTTCAAGAGGTGTACATTCCTTCAGCAGAGAATGTGATGGTGGACACTCTCAGAAGAACCTCTGCACCCTTCCACAAATGGATGCTTCACAGGGAGGTATTTTTGGATCTCATTCACAAGTGGAGTATTCCGCAGGCAGATCTGTTTGTCTTCTCCCAGAACAGGCAGATGCCTCTGTTTTGCACAAGGGATCCACATCCACAGGTGTGAAGGGTGGACGTCTTCTATTTTTCTTGGGCAGGGATTTATCTTTATGCCTTTTCCCCCTTCACTCTGATTCAGAGTGTCCTCCTGAAGATTCAGAAGGACAGACCAAAAATCCTGTTAACTCCCTTTTGGCCAAGACAGCATTGTTTTCCCCTTCATCTACTATCCAAGGACAATTACCACAGGTTACCCCACTGATTTGACGTCCTCACACAAGATGAGGGGGCCACTCATACTCCCTCAGGTGCTCAACTTCATACTCGCTCTATGGGTGATAAGAGTTCTAATCCCCTTCACACACCTATATTCAGATGATGTACTCCATTTCTCCTGGTACTAGGTTTCCTGGCCTCCTGCAGGACATTGTGGCAGAATGGAAAAGATTCACCAGGTAGTGTCAGAAGAAAAAACAGGATCCCTTTTTTAATCCTGTATCTATGATCCTTTCTTACTCGTGTGAGCTGCTACATTCAGGGCTGACCTACTCTTCTGCGAAGGTATACTTGTCCGCCATTCCACCTGTCTTCCCTTGGTTCCTCCCTTGGCATCCACATTCAGGTAAAACTGTTCTTAAGAGGGGTCCTCCATCAGACCACCTAGAGAACTGATAGCGCCTTCATGGGACCTTCATTTTGTCCTTAAACTCACAATACCTTTTGAACCAGCTCACTCGGCATCTCTGAAACTATGTACTTGGAAAACAGTACTGCTGGTAGTCCTGTCTCCTGGTGTCTCAGAAATCCAGGCCTTGATGGCTAACCTCCCTTACCTCACCTTCCACAAGGACAGGGTCTCGCTCAGAACTAACCCCTCGTTCAAGCCCAAAGTGGTTAATGAACTGTCCTTAAATTAAGTCATTAACCTCCCTGTCTTTTTTTCCTTCAACCACAAAATCCATGTGAATAAACACTATTTGTTTGGTGTTCATAGGCAGCTTAGGTATTACTTGGACAAGATCAAATCCATTAGAAAATCTGACCAACTGTTCATTTCCTTTCATCCAAGGGCTTTGGAGAAGGCAGTTGCAAAACTGACTGTATAGCTTCATGGATTTCTGAACTATCCTTGCCTGTTCTTCCTTTCATGGGAAGGTTTTTATCTACTAATGTGCGAGTGCATTCTACTAGGGCAGCTGCCTCTTCGGCAGCCTTTTTCAGGGGGGTGGACCACGCTTCCATACTGGAAACAGCCACCTGGTCTTCACTCCATACCTTTACCAAGCACTACAAACTAGACTTGGACTCCAGAGCCAGATCTAGGTTTGCTAGGTTTATTCTACAGGGTCTTCTAGACAAGACCCTCTACCTTCCTCCCAGGCTCATACCTAAAGCTTGGGTACTCTCCCTACTGTTATGACTAATGCAACATGAGAACAGAAGGACATAGACTAGTTGTGTAAGAACTTACCATAACCTTAGATGTCCTTCTCTTCCATGTTGCAGTATTCAGCACCCCCCTGCTCTGTGTTGCCCAGCTGAAGTCTTTCCCTTCTCCACATTCAAACATACATGCACTTATTGGGTTCCTTTAGCCTGGTGGCATATGTGGGTCTGAAAAGCATCCCTTTCTTGCTCCCCAGGGGTACTACTGTATGCAGCAGGCATTCCTGAAGGGGGTATGTGCAGATGTCACTCTTATAGCCGTCAGTTTATGACCTTGACTAGCAGCGTAGCAAGTACCCCTGCTCTTAAGACTTTGGTATACTGGCCAGATGTCCGGTGCTGTAGGCAGCAACCTCTCCCTACTGTTATGAATACTGCAACATGGAAGAGAAGGACATCTAAGGTTATGGTAAGTTCTTGCACAGCTGTTCTTTACTTGTGCTAATCCGGCATGATTAGAGCTGGACCCTAGGATGACATGGGTGCCTCCTTCCCTATCACAAATTAATGCAGTAAACACTCCCACCTACATTGTCTTCCACATTCAGAAGTTCATTCTTGTGTGTGAAACTACCTTTTGTTTTTGTATAGTGTTCGCATCCATAAAATTGCATGCGTGATGCAAGAACAGAAGGTTATTTGCACCTTTTAAACATTATCTTAACAGTATGAAGTTCTGTAGGATTGTCATTTATGCAGGCTTTGTATGGGTTAATTTTTCGTAAGGAGAGCTTATCAATACCAGTAAGGTGATAGGTATTGAAGGCCTTTACAAGGTATGTCTTTATGAAAAACTCTACCAGGTTGAGCAGGCAGAAGCTGTCTTAGGAAGCCAACCTCTTGTGTATTCAAGGATACAAAGTCACATTTTTGCATAATAGCTCAGTTATTTACACGCGTCTATACTTGTTTACTGTGATAGTGCAGTAATTGGTATTGACCAATTAACCCAGGCTGGGTGAAGTACAGATCGTTTCACATAAAAGGCAGAAATGTAAACATAATTTAGACTAGTTAGAAAAGCTGTACATGTACATTCTAGTGAATAAGCTGACAGATGTACAATAGTGGAATAACCTTCATTAATACTGGGAAAGGAGAGGAATGGTAAAATGGTTAAGGTGTTTACCTTGTAGACAGGAGGTGTAGGGTTTGATTCTCACAATAGGTAATTGGATAGGCTTAAAATAAGAGTTGGCCTAGTAGTATGTAAACCTATGAGATGTGGAAAGGAGCTAAGGATAGTGTGTTAAGGAATATGTCCTGTGTTGAAGCTGGAGCAGTTGGTTTGGATGAATTACTTTCGAGTTACCTTATGAATTTGGTGTAATTTGATTTCCTTTATGTTGATGGTGAGAGTTTGCTGAAAGAGTTGTTGCCCGAGAAGAGACTGCATGTGTCATGTTGTGGAGTGTGAGTAGTGTCATGTTGAATGGAAGCTTCTCTAAGTCTGGCAGCAAGGGGGTAAATGTCTGGAGTTGTAGTTTGTAGAGTTGGTAGCTTAACAGCAGGGTTAGATCTTTGTTTTGTGGGTAGCTGTTTTTTTCTAGGGTAGTACAGTGATGCTCATAGAGCAAATTCTTTAATGAATCTAGAGGTGGTGCTGGTGGTCTGAAGTTTATAGGTTTTTCTTGGAGGCAGAAGAGAAAATGGGCCGTCCATATTTAAGCTGAGAAAGTAACTCCTTTGCAGATGGCTGGTTGGGATAGAAAAGGGGCAATATTTTGTCTGAGAAGAGGTGGGGGGGGGGGGTTTATTTTTGCATCCACTCTGATAGTGGTAGTTGTGACTGATTAAGCTGTAATTCTAGGTAGCCGAATGTGGAAGCGGTTTTCTTTGGAATAGTGGTGTCAGTCAAGTATAGTCATTCAGGTGAGTGGGGAGGTGTCAGTCAAGTCATTCAGGTGAGTGGGGAGGTGTCAGTCAAGTAAAGTATAGTCATTCAGGTGCTTGGTGAACAATGCTAGTGACATTGATAAGCCTGTAGTTATCAAGCTCATTAGAGGGACTACCTGTATGCAAGGGCATCCCAAAAGCTGTTGGCTACATCTTGGGAATGTAAACAGTGCGGTGACTTGGGTTGAAGAGTTGGAAGGGTTTTGTTAGGTGAGACTTTGAACATATCAACAGACATCCAGTTATGTCAGGACACATGGAACTGATATTGTAACTTTTTGTCAACCTCTTGTCTAGAGTTTGAGACCAAAGCTATAATCACAAGTCTAAAATCAGGAACATTTTTGTTTACACTGTTCATTTTCTAAGTTGCTAAAACAAGTCACTAGGAAGGCTGGTTAAAACAAGATGGCATTACAGTGGGACAGTTTTTTGTGAAAAAATCAGGGACATTTATGTTTACTTCAGTCATGAAATTCAAATAGTGTACAATATCTTCAGCTACCACATCAGAGGTTGCATAGATCTGAAGGTTAAACATCCTGACAATGGTGACTTTTTTTTTTGGTCCTCGTACTCTGACAGGGGATATTAGAACAGCAAAAGTTCTCTCAACTCCTAATCAGTTCCTGTCCATCTCTTGTGCACAACTCCTTTTCAAAAGGCAGTGTTTAGTCAGTATGTATTAATTTGTTACACGTCTCATGCAAGCAGTATACAACTTCTCTACAGACTGCTGTTGAATATTATGCTGAAATGATTCTGAAGATGAGGAAGTGGGTCATTGGAGGCCTCAAGGCCTTGTTTTGCATGCTGCACAGTCTTCCGGTGGTTAACCAGGCTTACTGTCTTATGAGTTATCTAACCATGTGACTGCATTTCCTTTGCAGAGCAATAGCAGATGTAGCTGAGGTTAGAAACTGTGACCTTTTAGGAGATCTCAGTAGAGCACCTTCATATCGGTAGGCTTTTTACTTTTGCACCTCCCAAGGATTCATCTCTAGGTTTTAATGAGGCACTTCACTGTCTGCCAGTGAGACCACATTGGTAAGATGCAAAATGGATTAAGTATTTTGGTTGGAAAGTGTTTTGAAGATCCATCTTAACGAAGTAAAGGCATTTTTTGGACAACAGGTATATACTTTAAGTGTTTAAAGTTTCCTTCCTGTATTTTCAGTACTGGATTAGATGTAAGCTGCAAACTTCTTAAACACTTCTGTATGTGCAGTTAAGCATTTAAGTTTCATAAATGAGGCTGATTTGTGAAGCTCAGCTAAACCCTCCTTCGATCTCATAAAGTGAGCCACTGAAGGATAAGGTTTCTGTTAGTCTTGCTGCAGTGTAGAGTTTGAGCACTTGGAGAGAAACCCTGACTTAGGAAATTTGATCAGGTCAAGAAACTCTGACCGAAGGTGGTCAAGCTTTTTTAGTTTGTGTGCCTCAGTGTCACCCTTTGAGTCAGGGGCAGGCACTGAAAACTGCCGCCAGAGTTTGGAAATCAGGGCAGTCTGGTTTAAAGTAGCTTCTAGCACAATACTTGTACCTTTTTTTCCTGAGGAACTTTTGTTTTTAATGTCAAAATGTATTTATGTTGCAATACTAAAATGTGGGACAGAGGAAAACTGAGGGTCATTTGAACAGCTGTGTTTTGTGGAGCACTCCTTGGATGGAATATCCACATGCTGAGTATAACACTGGTTAACATGAAGTGAGAACTCAAGATTGAAATTTAGTCCTTTTCTTTGTGAATAAGAAATTGCAGAGTTTATAGCAGAGAAATTCAAAAGCCCTATTTTAGGGATATTCCCTTGACCTTTGCTATATGCAAAAGTGCAGTGGGAGGAAAACGTCTGAAATATTCAAACAAGACAGTTATGACCCCGTGTGTGTGTTGGCATTAATAAAATGTATTACTGCAGTGTTTCTTGACACTTGCACATGGGTCCTGTTCTAAATAAAAAGCTTTGTTAACATTAACTAAACCACAGTCTAAAACGTTTGTGGAGTTCCTTGGTGACATCAGGGTAGGCCTGTAGTCAGATGCAGCCTTAGATTTTAATGATGGGTCCCACACATTTTGAAGACTTCCATTAAAGTTTGTGAATGGTTCTTCACACTAAAACCTACCCTGTGATACTGTTCAAAAAGATCAAGTACAACAAATTATGCATTCTTCCTGACACTTAACTGAACTGCTTATTTTGGGCTGTGTATGTGAACTGTCAAGACAAACTGGCTGCTCATTTCTAATGCTGCAGTCAGTATTTCTTGGGCTGCATTTTCCGAGCCTGTATGATGGTCAAGACCATAAATGCATCTGACATTTTGGCAGGGGATTTGATTGTTTTGTAAAGCAGACTTGACAGGTGGGTTATTGAGGTGGCTTGCTTATAGCATCACAGTTTTCTTTAACCACCTACCTTGTCTTTTTTCTGTTATAACTCGTGCGCTGTGGCTGAAATGGGCCCATATTGCATCAATCTACTTTCCCAGTATATAAACAGGAAGTAAATGATTAGGAGCATGTACTCTGAGGAGGAATTCATCACTTCTGGGTGCTGGGGAGGTGTGTGCTGTATCTTTTGCTCCTCTTAGAACTTTGACCATCCAAAAAATGAACGAAAGATATACTGTTCTGCAGATGTTTTATTGAAAAGGGTGACCCCCGCCAAGCCTGTCACATGTTTTCAGGGGGGCAAAGAGGAGACAAGTTGCTAAATTGCCAATAGTTTCTGTAAATGTCTCAAAGTGGGATTCTCCTTTTACAGTTAAGTGGTGCAGTATTCTTACATAAGTCTAGCTTGCAGTCAAGGTCAGGCAGATGTAACCATTTTATGAAATGGGTAGATGTAATTGAATGAGACCATTAAATGACAAGAGTGACCAAGTCTTTAAAATCTGAGTTTCACCACAGAAATATGTACTCTGCCTTGTTAGCTATAATCTCGAGCTTCAAAATTATCAAAGTACTAGCAGTTCTAGTTTAATAGAAAAGGCATGGGATCGAAGCTGGTAAGTTCGAGATAATATCGTACAGATGCATTTTGTATTGTACATTTTGGTTTTCTGTGTTTTATATTTCAGGGCTGTATTTTAAACAGTCCAGAAAGATGAGCGCAAACAATTCAGAAAAAAGCAGAGTTGCCACTGAAGATTAAAAAAAAAAAATAGTTAAATTATGTAAATAAGTTCCCTTATTTTTAGAGGGAGTGATTAGTGGCAACTAAATATTTTATTGTGGCATGGGGTTGTTGAATTATATAACTGTTTTTCTTAAAGTATGTTTTAAGGCGTGAGTTTTGTTTAATTTGCCTGATTTGTTTGGAATTTTCTTGGAATGCTTTCATTACTGGGTGTGGGTGAGCAGAACAGCATGACTAAGTAAAACCTTTAGGGAAAGGACAAGGGAGAAAGGGGGTACAGTACACATTTACATGGTTTTGTAGTGTAAATTGGAAGCTGTGGTAGTGCTACATCTTTACCTGCTATTATTTCAGTGGTGTGTGTGGGTGAACACGATTGTGAGCTGGTGCTATATTGGAATTGGGCAGTAAATTGGCAACACCAGACTTTGTTAGTGGGAAATTATACATATACCCTTGTGTCGAATGTGTATTGAATGCCTACTGCATCATTGTTTTGTGTAGCAAATCTTCAAACTCAGGAAGTACATTTACATACATCTGTGGTTTACATGTTTTAATGTGCAGTACATTCTGGTACTGTAGCTAACAGTTGAAAGCCACATACCTGTCCTGTTATGCAGATCAAATTTCTGCACCATATTTAAATGCTACAGCCTCGTACTTGAAGCTAGAGTGCATTTCTGATGAATGATTTGGTACAAATATACCTTAACTTTCAAGAATAAACTCTCTTGAGAGCATGTGTGAAGATTTACAGCCACTTTTAGCTTGTTTATAGTTTTCAGTATACATTACTGCAGTTCTTAAAGTTGGGTATTTAAGTTATTACTTTAGCTGATTATGCTGCTTTGGGGAGATAAATTCATGTTACCTGAAGCATATGCACTTCTCAGTGGTTAATAGTTGTATATTATGCATGCAGTCTTGAAGACCATTGAGCAGCCTCCAGCTAACCCCAAGCGTAATTGGATGAGTTATTCTCCCCCAATTAGGAAATGTCACGTTTTATGTCAGGGGTGAGTTTGATTGCCTATCCAGTTGTGCCAATTAGTTTTGTACCGCGTGTTGCATTGCTTGATTAGCAGAAGCTTATCCAATAAACTGAGAATTATTTTAAGTTGAGGATTATTTGGTTGGGAATTAATCACTCTAGCATGTATTTCACTGAAAGTTAAGGTCTTTGGTGCAGATGTTAGTGGTACTGCTTATCCATCGTGGGTATTGAAGATCAAGCAAGGCACACCAGTATAAACTAGCTTCTATGAGGCAGAGTATACTAAGAGGAAATGTAATCTGTTAGCCTAAGTTTTAAGCTAGTATGTGTTTTTTTTTTTTTTTTTTTTTTTTTTTTGATTTTTTTGCTCCAATATTTGGGAGACCTTTCAAACTGGGCAAAAAGCTTAAATGGTGCATGTCATAAGAGGTATTCTCCTCTGTGCTGGATTGTATGAAGCAAATGTAGAAAGGAATTTCCTGTAAGCTATGCCTTGGAAAATTAACTGTACTAGATGATTTTTTTTGACAGACTGAAATGATCAAACTGTATAGCTCCCGGTCTCTGAACGTGCCCTGATCAGAGTCCGTTTAAGGGAGTGGCCTTAGATATGGTATGAAGTAGAGGATTCTTGTTTACCAAGTAAAAGCTTTTTATTTTATTTAAGCTTCAGCCCATTTTCAGTGCACCATGTGCACGTCCATTTCAGCCTTCATTAGGGTGTGTGCATGTCACTGGGGAGCATATGATGGCACCCAGTTTATAGTAGTCATCCAGGTTGGTGAGCTATACCCCATTGATATCTGCCTTTACATCAGAATAGTTAATGGCAAGGAGTAGAGAACCCAGGATTGGCGCCTTGGGGGGACTCGACTGGTGATGTGCTTTTTTTTGCAGAAGTGGTACTCCCTGTTTCATTGAAATCAACAGTATTGGGGAAAGACATTTATACTTACCAGTACTGCTTTGTGATCAGAGTTGGTGTATTTTGAGATTTGGGGCTTTCTTTCCTGCCCAAATTGTGTTCCATAGGTTTTTCTTTAGTCAGTAGATTAGTGGTTTGGGTTTGCTGGATTATGCAAGGGAGGTTGCTTAAGAAATGAACTAATGTAGATCAAGTCATGTTCATTTATCCAGGAAAGGGATCTTTTTTTTTTTTTTGTACTAGAAATGTACCAAAACTCGTGTGGAAATGTAATGTAGCTAACCTTAGCCCTGCACTACATTTACTTTTTAAAGATAGCATTCTGATTTACGTGTTATATCAAGTATGTATCCATGAAATTTTACCAACAGCCATCAGATATGTAACCATCTGAAGTGCTGGCACTCAGTGGAGCGAGTCCTAAAATATGGAGACTGGCCAAATAATAGAATTAGGAATGCCATGTCTGAGAGCCATTTCCCGGAATATTCCCTTTTCTTCAAGTTATGGCAGTCTCTACAAGTTTAGGTGGTGGTTGAGGTTTGTCCTCCACGTAGGGAGTGTAGGGGGCAAGAGTTTAAAGAAGCAACACGATGTTGGAGATTCTTTCTGCAGTTTGAGTCTTTTTTTCTGTGTAGGCACTCTGCATTTCAAGTCCGTACATTCAGTAGGAGTCAACTGTCAAAGTGCATTTGAGATGAATATTATACATTGGCTGTAAAACTATATTCAGGGCCTCTTGACAGTGAGAGCCATTTAATTTTGTAGCTTGTAATTAATCCCTTTTCATGTCTGGAGTTCAACATGTGAAGGTTGTAATCCATTAAGTTATCAATGCATCAGAAAGAAAACTCGTACAGTTCTTTTGAATAGGAAAGTTTTCATTTTCAACCCTTAATGAATATTTTGTCTACTTTTGCTGGTCAGCCAACAGTTTATTTGTATCCAGTGCAGCATGCAGCCAACAGTTTATTTGTATCCAGTGCAGCATGAAGATATAGTTGTCATTGCATCTAAAAAAAACAGAGAACATTGCGTAGCTGCGTTTTTTCCTGTAAATTATACACAGCACCACAGCAAACCAATAAAAAGCAGATGGCAAAGAGCGGTGTAAAATCCAAATAGACTTTTCAAACACTGTCTGCAGACTATACCTGTGGTGTGGTGCTGTTATACATGTTTGTTCATACTACTTTGTTTGTGGTTGAGCACAGCTTTACATTCAGCAGGACTTGTTTTACCATACACACAGTTGTGTACATCATATTTTGAGTGTTAAAGATCAAAAGTAAAACTAATTTTGTCGGATATTTTTAGTTATTTGTTGAAACGCATACAGTGTTTCACTTATTCAGAATACTGCATGAGCCAGTAGTAAGGGTGAGCAAAACTATGCCTTTCTGAACAAGGCAGCCTGTCTGTGTCCTGTCCTGAAAAGTTTGTCTACAGTCCGTATTGACATCTGTTTATGGAGTCCAGTTTAGATTAGAATGGCTATTGGATATTGACCTTGCAGCAACTTGTAAAATATTTTAATCCGTTTTATCTGTTTCATGGTAAATATAAAAAAATAAATGTTTGTATGACGTGGCCTGATTGTTTTAAGATGAAATTGGATTACCTTTTCTTTATTAAAATTCAAAAATGTGGGTGCACCTTTCCCTTTCAAGCTAGGAACATAAGCCAAGGTAGCCTAATGGATAAGGCGTTGTCCTTCTAAGCAAGGAATTGAGTTTGAGTTCATATAAGGTAACATAATCTTGATAGAAGTAGAGATTTTTAGGCTTCCTATTCACATTAAGTAGGGCCCTTCCCTGGCCCTCTTCAAATACAGTTTGGATCAATAGATGTGGAATCAGAAATTTACTCCTGGAGGCAGTGCCCATGTCCCTTATGGACAAGGGTAATCCTGTAAAATACTCAATGCATGGGCAAAAATGCATGCCATCTTGCCTCTAGGGGCCATATATTGGGTAAAATTGAATAGCAATCTCCTCTGAAACTGTACATGTATAAATGTCCTAGTACCATTTTCTGAAGTTTTCGTGAGAATATCTCCTGTTTAAAGATCTAGTTGCTTGTGTTTAGAAAGCAAAGATGGCTGTCATTAGTTTTGGGGATTGTAGAAAATGGTCAATATCGAAGATGTTAAAATTTAATGGTCTGTAGTGATCAGTACTATCCCTTTAAACTAAAGTAATGTATGAACGTATCTATGGTCTTTTGCTGATTTGAGCATTTTTTCCTTTGTATTTTTTGTAGAGCATCTCCTGACTTGACATAAAAGGATATTTATTCTTCACCAGGGCTATTGGAAGATCCTCCACTTCAGAAAAGATTGCCTTTCTTTCCTCGTCCTAATTTCCAGCTTGTTTTAAAGGACTTTTCAAGAAAGTGACAGAACTGGAGCTGCTCATTTGTCACCATTTTTCTACCTTGGTTTAGGACCATTGCTAAGGAGTTTCAGCTGGGATTGGCCTCCTTTCTGAAGTCCTGCTTGGCCAGGATTACTTGGACTTTATTTCAGGACATCTCTGGACCGATAACCATGAGTGAATTCTGGTTATGTTTTAATTGCTGTATTGCAGAACAGCCTCAGCCGGTAAGTATAAGCATGAATGAAATATGGTATCTTTTGTTCTACAGAGATTCCAGTTTATAATGCAGGGTAGGCAAGACCTTCCTTTAACAGTAAAATGTGACTGGAGAAAGCAAAAAGTTTAAGCAGTTAACTTATTATTTCCTTTTCTTTTTCTGTCAATGGGATCTCGAGAGATGTGTATATCAAATTTCAAGCTCAAGTATTGTGTAGTCCTTTTGAAATCCTGTTCCCATATTTCTGCTTGCTTCGATATCCTTTTTGTAACCAATGTTGTAGTGTTCATTTGTGTAGTTTATTCTTGTACACCTTTTTCTAGAAGTGGTTTTACTTTAAAGTGTTTTGTCACGCTTGCATGACTGACTTTTTGCAGCTCTGAGCAGTGTAGAAAGCACTGATTAGATCTTTATTCATTCTAACCGCGGACATTTTTATTGCACTAAAAAAAAAAAAAAAAAAAAAAAACAGAGAGAGAGAACACTGACTGGGATGTATAGTGGAAGGACTGTATATACATGAAATGTGTAGTCAAAGGATCAGTAAGTCAGTCAGATGCAAAAACAACGTAAGATAGGTTTCATTTTAAATGTCATCGTGAAGGAGCAGTATAGCTTATTTAGTGTAGGTAATGCAGATTTACCCATGGCTGTCCTTAACTGGCCACGTGGGTTTCATTTTTGAGGTCAACCCACACTGGCTGTGAGTAAATTCTGCACTATCCCCCACCTAAGCATGAATTCTTTGCTAAGAGCATGGCTTGTACTAGCAGATAACTCTAACTTTTAGTTTAACCTTGAGTCATCCTGAACCCCTTTTGAGTTTGCTGTCGCCTTTGACATAAGCATACAAGTGTGGTAATATGTAGATAATGTAGTAACAAGACTGCATTATGAGTATTCTCAGAAATGAGAATGCTGTGTGCAGTATCAGGTCAGAATATAAACCCAGACGAACATCAGGTAGGCATCCTAAAATACATCTATTTCCAAGTGGCTTACTGCTGATGATGCTATTAGAAGGGTATTTATTTTAGTGCCAAATTCCAGTTGAAGCATTCCTTGTTTTTATGTGCACTAACCAGACAGTAGTCTGTAGTGATTTGAAAATGCAGCATGTTATTCAGAGATTGTGTTGAAGCTGCTCTGAATGCTATCCCTCTACTAGCCCTGGTTGATGTTTCCCTTCAAGTCCTGTTTCTGTAAGCTTTAAGTACATGTAATATGGAGAAACTGAAATTGGTGGTGTGAGTGGGAATTGACTGAGACAAGGTATTCTAGGGAAGTTTTGAGATGTGGGAGACTAAACTGATATGACAGATTCATAATGGATTTAATGTAGATGGATTAGTATTGGAGTGTAGTGTAATTTGGGGACCGTAGGTCATGTGCATGACTTGCTTTGAAAGTGTTCATTTAGCTTTCTTTACCATTTGCTATTCAGCTAAGTGCACTTGGTCTGAAGACCTTTTTCGTGTATGACCCAGGCCAAAGGCAAAATATTCAATGTTATGTTGTCCTATCTCGCCTTCATTCTTACAGTGATGGGTTCGGAGCTGATCCTCTGCTCTGACTCTGCCGAATACACGATAGCTGAAAGACTCAAACTTGGTAGGCCTTGCTGTATCCCTTGTAGTGGTTTTGTTGTGTCCTTTTCATATAGCTTGATAGTAGCTCGTTTAAGTTAGAGAGCTCTTCGCCTGTTTTAGTTAAAGGGCTTGTAGTTGGTGTTTTTTCTGGGATTTAGGGCCGTTTTAGTTAGAGGCCCTGTTATCTCCCTTTGTCTGCTCAGTGTTTCCTGTTGTAGTTAGTTATATATCAGTAGTTTCAGTGTTTAGATTTTTCTGTTAGATTGTGATCTTTTGTCATAATCTTGTCCAAAGACCCAAAGTAGAGGGAACATAAGCCTTCGGGCTTCAAGAAATGCCAGAAATGTTCCCAAAAGATGTCTTATTACTGACAGTCATGTCATCTGTGTTTATTGCCTTGGGAGCTATTCATTTGCAAGAGGATTGTACATTCTGTCATTCCATCAGTGCCAGGGTTTTACAAGAAAGGAGAAACAAATTGATCCTTAAGGGGCTCTTAAAGCCAACTTGTGAGGAAGATATCCACATTTCTTCCTCTTTTTTTTCCTCCTTCAAAAAAGGACAAACCTCAAAAGAGACAATCACCTGCTGCATCGGCTCATTCAGAGCTTCCAGTTAAGTTACTTAAAATATCTAAGGCTACTACCTCCTCAGTTCCACAGTCTTCGGAACCATCTGAGGTTATTTTGATTGAGAAACCTGGTTCTTCGGCTTCAAAGTCTTTGGAGCCAGTCTATTGAGATTCCACCGGTCTCTCCCATTTTGCACAGGTCTTGTTTTCTGTCCCTATCCTCCAGGTCTCTGACTATGACGTGGAATGGGTGGTGCGCAGACTCTTGAAGTTGCCGGCACTAACCAAATTATTTTCGGCTCTGACCCATCTGGTCCCGAAGCCTACTATAGCCATTGTACCCACTGTTGTTCCTCCTCTGAGCCAAGCTGAACCTTCAGAGCCGGAGTGCTTGGTGCCAGTCACTGTGGATCAGTCTATTCCGAGACCCCCTTCAGTGGTCACTGAGTCTACCTTTGCTCCAATAGTAGCTGCGCCGTCCAGAGAGTCTGGGTTCCCCGGTCGGCCCTGAGGAGGATTCTCGGCCCCGATCTTTGGTGCAGAGCCTACCCCTTGGAGTGTCCACCCGGGTGAGCTCTGCTCCTACATCATCCTCTGGGCTGGTCTTGCTGGGTCTGGTGGCTTTCTCTGTCTCCTCAGAGCCAAGGGAGTCTTCGGAGCTGGTGGAATCTGCCTTTGAGCTGATGAGTGTGCCATCTGCCCCTGCAGCTCCACATAAGGATACCAGCACTCGTCCCCCTAAGGGCACCGGCTACTGTCTCTGCACCACCCATTCCACAGGTCAGCAGAGATCCAGAGTCTCAGGATCCCCTATTGGGTGAACCCCTCTCTTCCAAGGCCTCCCCAGAATACTGTTCTGAGGAGCTCCCTTGGAACAGAACTTGCAAGAGGAAGCATGTAGACTCTCCAGATGAGTTTGTCACTTCAGACACTGACCTCGAGGTGACCGAAGGGTCCCCACGGTCATCCTCTGATATCTCATTTGCAGATATTCTAGAGATCCTGAAGCAGAGAGGCGGCTGGCAGGCCTCTACTCCTTCTAATGAGGAGTCAGTGTAGCTGAAGGCTTTTGGATCTCAACCTTCAGCCTTTTGGGTGTCTCCGCCTTTCGTCGAGCTAATGGACTCTGTCAGCTGAAAGGCGTGAGTCACCTGACACAATGGAAACATCCCACTGAGGCCAAACAGTCTTATCGGTTCCTTCCGGAAAGGATTTCCTCACTAAGGGGTTACCTGTAGAGGCTATGGTGGTGGCAGTAGCCACCAAGAAGGATCTTTCAGAGACATCCTCATCTGTCCATCCTCCGAACAAAGACTCTCGAATGATGGACAGATACGGGAAGCATGTTTTTTCATCAGTGACCTTTATACTTCCATCGCTGAACTACCTCGCTTAAGGCTAGAGAGAGATCTCCTGAAAGAACTAGGAGATACTCTACAAGGTACGTTGGCTGTGGGGGGTGAATGAGAAGTTCTCCTCCCAGCTAGCCACCTTAAATTCTGTCATCAACTCCTCCATGAGGCTGATCTCTTACACAGCTGATGGAGCGAGCAGGGCAGCAGGTTCCAGAGTTTCCCTTGGAAGACACTCTTGGATACGCTTGTGCAATTTTGCAGAGCTCTTTAAATCTACCTTTACTAATGCCCCTTTTGACAGTTCTTCATTCTTTGGACCCAAAGTAAGACATTCTCGCCCGATGCGAGCTGGAAGGAAAATCTCTGCTGTTGGAGTACGTTTTTCCATACCTTCAAGACCTTATCCTAAAGGTCAGAAGAGTGGGAAAATGTGGTTCAGAAGATCCCAGAGAGTTTTCCAGGATGCATGGGGTGAATCCTTCCCTAGGGGAAGAGGGAGGTAATGGTGGAAGCTGCCCTAGAGGCAGAGGGGACCCGCAAAACCAGGGTGACCGTGATTCCTTTCGTGGACGCCCCTGTCAGCACTCCTGAAAGGAGGCCCCAACTGCTCTACTCTGGAGGCAGTCGGGAGATGTTTATCTATGTACCCAGAAACCTGGCAAACTATCACGAGACAAGTGGGTACTAAAAATAATATCCAGAGGATATTCCATTCCCTTTTCTTACCCTATCCCACAGAACAGAACGATCCCAGATGTTCAACCCAACCTAATGGAGCAAGCAACTATAGAAATTCAAAAGTTGCTGCACAAGAGTCATCCAAGAAGTCCCTGCAGACCAAATAGGATTCAGAACTTACTCAAGATTCTTTTTGGTGCCAGAAAGAACAGCGGACTGGAGATGCATATTAGACCTAAGCAATTTAAATGAATCTGTCAAGAAGTCCAAGTTCTGAATTGTGACACTGCAGTCTATACTTCCCTTTTTAGGGAAAGACGATTGGATGTGCTCAGTAGACCTTCCAGATGCTTACTACCCCATAACAATGGACAGGGCATTGAGAAGGTACTTGCGCTTCTGACTGGGAAGCCAGTCATCCATTCCGAGCTCTGCCATTTGGTTTCACTACAGCCCCCAGAGTGTTCACCAAATGCATAGCAGTAGTCACAGCTCACCTGAGGTGTCTTAAGATTCTGAGCTTTCCCGATCTAGACGACTGACTCCTATCTGCCACCACCAAGCATCTACTCCAACAAGCCAGGGGTGTGACCTTGGAAATTAGCGCTCAATTTGGTATTAGTCAACTTTCAAAAATATCTACTGCAACAAGCCAGGGGTGTGACCTTGAAAATTAGCGCTCAATTTGGTATTGGTCAACTTTCAAAAATCTGCCTCGTTGCCCTGTCAACATATTACATTTCTAGGCACCGCTTCCTTGGTAGCACATCTTCCAACAGACAGTTTCAGCAGTCAGGCAACAGATTCTTCTTCCTCCCAAGACCAAGGTGAAAGCAAAGATGGTCCTAAAATTATTAGGGACAATGGCTTCCACAATAACACTGGTTCCCCTTGCCAGAATGCATATGAGGATCCTTCAGTGGCTTTTGTTCTCCCAATGGTCACTTCAAGAGCTTCCTATGTTGCACCTTATCAGGATAACGGAATCATGCAAAAATGGTTGATACACTCCAGCCATGTGACCATAGGGAGACCCTTTGTTCCACAACAACCTTTAGCTACAGTGACCATGGATGCTTCCCAGATAGTGGGGACATTATCTGGGGAAAATAGTCCAAGGTATATGGCAGGAACGCAAGGCTCGCTTGCATATAAATGTCCTAGAGCAGTGCTTCTTGCATTGCAAGCACTTCACGACTCTTCCTCTAGGGACAATTGTGATAGTCAGACAATATGTCTGTGGTTTGGTACATAAGCAAGCAGGGGGGGAAACCAGATTTTACCCCCTTTGTCGCGAGGCCCTAAGAGTTTGGCAACGGGCAGTTTCTTCCCAGTGCTTTCTAATAGCAACGCACATTCCGAGGAAGTCAACGTGATAGCAGACGACCTGAGCAGGGCAATACTAATGCCTCACGAGTGATCTCTCAATCAGAACGTAGTGGAAAACATTTTCTGAACATGGGGTCTGCCTTGCTGCGATCATTTTGCCACTCCCATGAATGCCAAGTGCAGCAACTACTTTACCCTAATCCCCCCACCGGGAGAGACGAAAAGAGATGCACTTGCTCACGCTTGGCCCTCGGGACTTCTGTATGCCTTTCCTCCATTTCCTCTCATACCCAGAGTCATACAGAAAGCACAGTCCTTGGGAAGCAGGATGATTATCATTGCTCCTTACTGGCCTTGTCGAGTTTGGTTCCCCTTCTTTTGGCCTAAACTTCCAGAGAAGCCTTGGACTCTGGACCCAGTTACAGTCCTGCTGCACATGTCAGGTGCGCTTAATCCTTCTCTCCACACCCTCAACTTGACAGCTTGGCTGCTCCACTTCCCAGTTTAGTCAGGCTTCAGAATTTCACTCCCAACAGTTAAACATATCTTGATGTCCTCTCATAAAGCTTCCACCCGAAAACTGTATTATAGCAAATGGAAAAGCTTTTCTCTCTGGGTTCCAAACAGAAACATTGACCCTTTTTCTGGGCCTATTCACTCTCTTGGAATTCTTGGTGGAACTCTTCCAACAGGGTTCAGCTGCAGCAGCCATCAGAGTACAACTCGCTGCAATTTCATATTTCCACATTGGTGATCCTACTTCGAACTTAATGTCACACAGGTTGTGTAGAGCCTTCTTGAAAGGTGCCTCCTTATTAAGACCTCCCTTTAAGGAACCCCTTCCTCCTTGGGACTTTTATCCAACGTTACCACCTTTTGAACCTTCTTCATCTTCAGACCTAAAGTTCCTTTCCTGGAAGATCATTTTTCTGGTTGCTATAACATCTGCTAGAAGGGTATCGGAGTTGCAAGCCCTATCTATCAAACCGCCATATCTGATATTTCATAAGGATAAGGTATCCTTACGAACTAATCCATCCTTTTTACCTGAAGTCTCTTCAACTAATGTAAATCAGTCTGTTGAGCTTCCAGTGTTTTTCCCTAATCACAGCAACAAGGCAGAATACAAATTACATCAACTGGATGTGCACAGACAACTTAGATTCTATTTGCATAGGACAAAAGATTTTAGAAAATCTGGCCAGTTCATATCCTTTTCAGACGCCGAAAAGGGTAGGCCAGTTTCTAAAACTACCTTTTCCAACTGGCTCTCAAACTGCATTACCTTCATCTATACCTCACAGAGATTTACCGTTTAAGGTTAAGGCTCCTTCCACTAGAGCACTAGCTACATCTTCTGCCTTTCAGGCCCGATTCCTATGGATAATATTTGTGCTGCAGCTACCTGGGCTGCTACTCGTACATTTATCAGGCATTATAAAATGGATTTGGCCTCCAGGGACAGGGCCTCCTTTGGGTCCACTGTGCTTAAAGGTGTACTGATGTTCTTCGTATTTCACTGTTGCAGTCATTACATTTGGGTAATCCTTCTGGCAGGTTGCCCTCAAGTCGGCCTGAATTTCAAAGTCTTGGGTCCTGTCGGCTGCGGTCACCCCTTCCCTGACGTCAGGTAGTCAGGGGTATAAAAGAAGCAGCAGACGCCATTTTCTTCAGTCTTTCTTGCCGTGCGGTGCCCGAAGTGCCAGTCGGCCGACTCCTGAGATTTTCGTGTTCGAGTTTCAGACCTGAAGTCTTCAATAAAGCTAAGTACCCCGTTGGGGAAACTTTTTTTCTTGCTCCAGACCAATGTCAGAAAAAGTTAATTGTATTTCTTGTGGAAAGCAAATACCTCATAATGACTTTCATTCTTACTGCATTCTTGCCTAGGCCCTGATCACAACGTTTCTGGTTGTCTGTTTTGTGCTAGATTTAACCAATGCACTATTAAGCGTTGGTATGATTTTGCTTTAAACTATTTTGGACGTCTGTTTAATTATCCAGAAATGTCGTCAGATAGCCATCCGACTACCGGAGTTCACAAAAAACGCAAAGAAAAGGCGAGAGATAAACAACAGAGGTCCAAAATCGACGACTAAGCTTCTCTTAAGCCAGTCGCCGGTTCTCAGTGAGGTGCTTTCACAGCCCCTGACTCCTGCTAGTTTAAAGTCGCAGGCTGCTACCGACTCCCACGTGGAGTCTGCTATGCCGCTGGAAACTCGAGGCATTGGAGCCTCGGACACTATTCCCTCAGATGGGTCTGGAAGCCGTTGAGCAGGTACCGGCTTCTGAGGGTGTATTCAGATCTAAATATATTTTACATTAAACCGATTTCAGCTTCAAAGGCAAAGAATAAAGCACCTTCTAAAGCAAAGAAACTCAAGAGCCACGTCGACAGGCCTCTATGCCCAAACAAACAGATGCTCAAAATGGCCGAAGACTTGATTACTTTGATCAGGGGTTCCCATCCCCCTCCTGATAAGAGGCCTAGGCAAGAGACCGACTGTGAATCTTCAGATCAGGTTTCTATTTCTAAGGATTCCTCTTCTGATCAGGAATTCCCCCCCCCCCCCCCCCAATGAGGATTCTGATGCTGAAGAATCTATACTTTTAGCTTCTCCTCCAGAGGACTATTCTTTTGGGGAAACCTTGCATACCACGAGGGAGCATTTCCACTGAGAGAGCCAAGATTTTTCAGAATCTAAAAAGAGGCTCGAGGATTTCCTTTTACTACCTCAACACAGGCCTGTAGCCATTCCACCTGTTAGACATTGTAGATTGTGTGTTTTCGGAGTCTAGTCTGACCCTTGACTCCTTAACTCCAGCTCCTGTTAAGCCTGACAGATATTACAGGGTTCCTGACTCTCATAAATTCCTTTTTAAAAACCCTGCTGCAGACCCAGAAACAATTTCACAAGGTCCCAAAGGAGTTGAGGCTTCTGCTGCAAAAAACCCTACCCCCTCTGACAGGGATTCTAGGGCACTGAATAGATGGGGAAAGAAGGTTTACACATCTGCTACCTTGGCTATAAGGGCCTTAAACTGTCAGTTTCATATGCTCAAATATCAGCAACATGTCATGGCATTGCTAAAACAGAAAATGTTGTTCAACTCAATGTGCAGAAAACTAGGAAATGCAGGATTTATTGCATGCAGCTGAACAAGTTGGAAAGCATACTTTGCAATGAGGTTTTGATTCTTTGGAGGCCTCCTGCAGGGCCGCAGTTACGGGTTCTGCAATTAGGAGGCGTGCTTGGTTAAAGGAACAAAATCTGTTCGATCATGTCAAAGTTAAATTATTAGATGCATCTTTGTAGCATGATACTTTGTTTGGTGTTAAGGCAGAAGGAGGTGTTAAAGAAAACTGAGGGCAAAACTAAATCTATGCAAACTATCAAGATTTTTTACAAGTACAACCACCTAGGTTTAGTAGACACTGGCCTACAAAGCATTGGTCCTTTCCTGTGTCAGACAGATCTCAAAGGGGCAGATCCCAGGCACAAGGTTCATACAGGTCAAAGCAGTGGGGTGCTTCTACCTCCAAAGTTGGAGAAGACGAATCACAACCATACAGGAAACAGTCATAATGACTTCCCCCTGCCTGCACCAAGCACTTATGTCCTGGCAGCACCCTTAGGGGGAAAATTAGCACTTTTTTTCTCAAAATTGGCACATTATAACCCAGGACAAGTGGGTTCTAAATATCATATCACAAGGGTACAAGTTCCATTTCCATACCCTGTCAAAGGCAAACGGCTGGCCAGATCTGCCAAAAAATCAATGGGCAGAGGCGCAAAAACAAGTCTCATCCCTCATGGACATGGGGGCCATTCAACAAGTACCAGAGCAAGAGCAGGGACAAGGATTTTACTCAAGACTGTTCTTGGTACCCAGAAAGGACAAGGCCTGAAGACCAATACTGGACCTATCTATTCAGAACACATTCCTGGATGTACCAAAATTTAAAATGTTGACTTTGCAGCAGGTTCTGCCCATGCTGGGCAAGAATGCTTGGCTTGTGACTTTAGACCTAAAAGAGGCATACCTGCATGTCCCAATCAAACAGTCACTCAGAAGATGCCTCAGATTCAAGGCTGGCTCAGTGCAGTACCAATTTTCTGCACTGCCCTTTGGCTTACCTACTGCGTCCAGAGTCTTTACAAAGTGCCTGGCACCAGTAATTGCATTCTGCAGACAAAGAGGAATACAAATATATCCTTAATTAGACTGTCCAAGTCAGAGTGCAATGACATTCTTCTACAGCATCTGGCATCTGTGAAAAGACTTC
>NC_056728.1:347405308-347442808 GCF_019279795.1 Protopterus annectens | reverse complement strand
CGATGGATCATCTTTGTTTGCGCCCACTGTTAGACACTCCTGTAGCAAGAAAGATGGAAAGACCCAGTGTGATCGGAACCCCCCATAGATCCTTTTTCAGGAATCGGTAGTAAGGGGGAGAACTGTGCTTCAAGAAATCTCGGGGCCCTTTTCAGGAGTCTTACGGTGAATATTCCCCCCCCCCCCAAGAGGCAGGGGGAATGGTTGCAATGGTATATGCTGCCCACGAGACAGAGGGGTTCCACAAAATCTAGGGTTTTGTTGATTCCTTCTTGGATAGGCCCTTTCAGCATTCTGAAAGGTTGCCCAGTTGTCCTTCTGTGGAGGCAGTTAGCTGCTTATCCTTGCACAGAGGACTGGCTAGCCATTGCAAACTATCCTCTCCCAGATGTTCCACCAAATCAGAGATGCAGTGGAGTTGGAGATCTCAAAGCTGCTGCTCCAAAAAAGTCATCCAGAAGGTCCCACCAGATCAACTCTAAGGCGTTTACTCAAGATTTTCTTAATACCAAAAGAGACTGGAGACCTCTGCCCATCTTGGATCTAACATCCCCTGAACAAGTCAGTAAAAAACAAAGTTCCAGATGGTCACGGTTCAGTACATTCTACTACTTTTGAAAATGGACAAATGGATGTGCTCGGTAGACCTTAAGGATGCATACTACCACATCAAGATGGATAGGTACTCCAGAATGTATCTATTTATCTGAGCCTTGGACTATTTATTACAAGTGACTCCTACCTTGGGCATAACAATCAACATGCAAAAGTCTCAACTACAGCCAGTTCAGAGCTTAGATTTCATAGGGTCTCGTTTGGCTTTCCTTACTCCAGACAGGTTTTCAAACCTAAGACTACATGTCAGACAAATTTTGGCAATCCAGTTTCTCCAGCAAAAGTAATATTCAGGGTCCTGGGCTCCATGGCTGCCAGCATAATTCTGTTACCAAAAGCACGTCTACACATGAGAATTCTGCAATGGACCTTAGCAGTCCAGTGGTGGTCACTACTTCAACACTCCCCCAGCTATCTAATCAAAGTATCATGAGTGTGCAAAGATTCTCTTCTCTGGTGGCTTCACTCCTCTGAGGTTTTTTAAGGATGTCCCTTTGTTCTTCCTCCCCCAAATGCCACGTTGATCATGGATGCCTCCTGGGCGGGTGGGGGCATTTTCGTGAGTCGGACAGTCCAAGGCACGTGGGTGTTGCAGGAGACCAACCTGTATATCCGTGTCCTGAAGACGAGAGCAGGCCTTTTAGTGCTGCAGGCAATTTCACAGCTTCCTCCCTCAAGGGACTATTGTGATATAAACAGTGTCTGTGGTTTAGTACATCAGCAAACGAGGGGGAACCAAATCCTACCCCCTGTTCCGAGAAGCAATGAGTGTGTGGTCGTGGATGATCTCTACCAACTGCCTTCTAATTGCAAAGCGCATTCTGTGTAGGGCGCAGTATTCTAGCGGACAGGCTCAGCAGTGTCTTACCGATGCCTCACAAGTGGTCTCTGAAATAGTCTGTGGCGAACATGATCTTTCTCAAATGGGGTCAGCCTTGCTGCAGTCTCTTTGCATCTCCCCACAACAAGAAGTGCAGCAGGTTCTTTGCTTTGATCCCCCCTCAGGGACAGTCACCCAAGGATGCTGTGGTCCATTCTTGGCCTCCCGGATTACTTAATGTCTCTTCTCTGCCCTTGATCCTCTGGTTTCTATAGAAAGATTCCAGGTTGAAGAGCAGTGTGATTCTCATTGCCCCCTTTTGGCCTCTGCAAATCTGGTTCACCTTTCTTTGGTCTCATCCGATTTTCCCTCCATGGACGCTCAAACCACGTACAGATCTGCTATCCTGTCAATCAGGGCAAATTTACTTCGATCTCCTAGGTCTGAAACTAACTGCATGGTTTCTCCAATACCAGTGATGGGTAGCTCTGCCAGGCTTTCATTCCCAGTATGAAGTATTCTGATCTCCTCCCACAAATCTTCGACTAAAAGAATTTACAAGAGCAAATGGAAAAGATTTTCTGTTTGGGCTGAACGGCAGAAATTGGATCTTTTCACCACTCCTGTTCCAGCAGTGCTAGATTTCCTTGCTCATATTTATTTTTTGAGGGAGCCAGTCATTCCACTGTAAAAGTAGATTTGGCAGTCATTTTCAAATTATATCTGAGAAAATTCATCATCTTTTGCCTCATCAGAATTGTGGAAGGCCTTTCTTAAAGGTACTTTCCTTTATTCTCCTGTCAGAGTTCCAACATCTCTTTGAGCCCCTAACTATGATTTTATAGGCTCTGGTTCACCCTCCTTTTGAACAGTCAGCCAAAGTAGATTTGAAATTCTTATCGTGGAAGACTGCTTTTGTAGTTGCTATTTCTTCAGCAAGAAAAGTATCTGAATTGCAAACTCCATCCTCTAAATACCCCCTACTTAATGTCACTCTGTCCTTATGAAAAAATTATGTACCAGTCAAGTCCTTTCTACCCAAAGTTGCGACTGAGAATGTAAACCAATCTGTTAACTTTCCAGCGTTTACCTTTATTCCTCTTTGGAATGTACTCTTCATCTGCTGGATGTTCCTAGACTGTTTTTGTCTAGACAGAACCAAATATTTCAGAAAATCTGACCAGCTTTTCTTATCGTTTTTGGATGATAAAAAAAAGGTAAACCAGTTGCTAAGATCACCTTAGGTAAATGGTTAAAGGACTGCATTTCATTTATGAATCCAAAGGTGTTTCTTTATCTTAGCGTAGCAGGGCTCATTCTACTAGATCAATGGCAACTTCTCAAGGTTTTTGGCTAAAGTTTCAGTTGATATTTGTTCTGCTGCCTTGTGGTCTAATTCTCACACCTTAATTTCCCACTACAAATTGGACATTGTGTTTAGAAATAGAGCTGCTTTTGGTTTTGCAGTGCTCCGGAATATTTTTCCATGAAGGCCACCCAGGGTAACCGTAGATGGGGAATGAAAATGACGTCAGATAAAGTTGTGTACTTGCCATAACGTTCCATCTGTGTTGTCCTTTTTCATTCTTCCTCGACCTTGTCTCCTTCCTTTCCCTGTCCCTTTAGTGAATTACCTGATAGATAAAACTGTAGGAACCTCTATTGCTTATTGAGCTCCTGTTCTTTCTCTCCCTTTTTGGTGACTTTTAGAATTGATGTAAATTGCGTATATTATGGTATAATTGGTAAGCCTGGTAGCAGCAAACTTGATCTGAGGTAATCTGGGGGGGGGGGCATTATGGGTAGGGGAAGAGCTCTAGCTTTTTAGCCTAAACTTTTGAAAGTCGCCAAGTTGGATCCGAAACCCCAGGTCGAGGAAAAATGAAAAAGGACAGATGGAACATTATGCTAAGTACGCAACTTTTTTTATGCAATTGGGCTAAAACTAAATGCTAAATAATGCGATATTGAATTTTACAATCATGCCCTCCAGCCAGCTTATAGTATAGAAAACACCCCACTCCAAAATGAAGATGATGTGAGACCTTTGGAACATGGGTAGATGATTACTACTACTTTGCACCTTCATGTTGCAACAATGGTCAGGAAATCCATTCTGGCACAGCTGATTACAGGGTATTCCTTTAGGTCCAAAACTCACAAGCCCACCGTAGCACATACTGCGTCCTTTGGGATGCACTTTGGTAAACGTACCAAGCTTTTAAAAGACCCCGAATATTCCTTATAAAAAAAAAAAAAAAAAAAAAAAAAAAATGGAGCTCTAACCTTTCAGTAATTCAGGTTCTTTAGGCCTTGTCCTTGTATTCAGTCATACTCCTTAAGGGGTGATGTGCACCTTGCCTTCCAGGCCATTAGGGATCCAGCAGTCAAATGCTTTTATTTCTCCACAAATAATCCTGAGAACACTAGAACCTGGGATCTGTACGTGCTTTAGCAAGTAACTGAATCATGGTGGGGAGAGATTTGTCATGCAACGATTTCCCCTTTTCTGGAACAATCTGACATTGTCTTCCTTATAAGAAAAGATTAGACAATTGGTCATCATCCCATTGTACTCCACCCTTATCAGACCAATCCTGGAATACAATGCTCCCTTTGGTATGTTCCTGATTTGACACATGCAGCAACTAGAATGACCTCAGAGGTTCCTTACAAAAAGAATACAAGACTTAAGAAACCGGTCTTGTGCAGAGCATCTTAAAGCCATTTGCCTCTATTCTGTCTTCTGTAGATTTCTGAGGGATGATCTATGCCTGGCTCTGAGGGATGATCTATGCCTGGCTTGCAAGGCTTCCACAAACCCTATACATATGAATCTCCTGCATATTCATACATATTCATAAGTTAGTACCAGTAAAGTAAGGTTTAGGGACCTGAATTTTATCTGCGACTTACAATACATGCTGAGGAGAGAGGTGCTTCCCCAGAGACTGCTCCCTCCTGTGGAACAGACTTCCTATCCATGTGAAGTTGAGTTTGTTTATTGCCCAGTTTAAGCTCAGCCTAGACCAGTGGATGGGGAATAGGAAGTTTACACTGGGCCTGGCATCCAGTGGGCACAGGTAACTTATAAATGTCTGGCCCTCAATGTTCTATTTGAATATATGACACTATTCTTTCGGGAAAACTTGGCTAGTCTTAGGAAGGCTACCTGAGTCATTAGCGTAGTACGATCTGAATCCTATATGAAAGTCTCATACTTGATGTAATGCTATATCTGCACTGGCAGTTTAATCTTGGTCACCAGTAGGACCATGACTGGCTGGGCTTAATCAGCCTGGCATATAAAACTTTGCCAGCATACTTTATCCTTTCCCTTTTACTTATAATCCTACACACCTAAGAACATTATTCCAGATGTGTGACGGCCCACATAGTGATGTGGAAACATCAGGAACAAATGCCTCTTCTCCAAAGACCATTGATATTGTGTAGGTTGAAATTGAGCACCTCTGACAAGAGGCTTTGCATCTGTACCTTATCTTGAGAGGGTATTCAGCACTGCCATTTCTCCATTTATTACTAATAACTATCAAAAGTGTGCAACCACAATGGTGTCTTAGTTGACCCACTGACATTAAAGGAAATGGTGTCAGTAGTTGTAGAGTTGTCTTCTCTGAGAAATATGACAAGAAATGAACACCTTTTACTACTGCACTCTGTTTTGATACCTGGTCTCCTGTCACCTTGACACCTTGACTACTGCAGCAACCCCTGCCTTGGGCTGTCTGCAGCAGGTTAAGTAGTTGTAACTGGTTCAAAGATTTTCTTCATGTTTCATTGTTGCAGTCATGCCAGGGTAGCCCTCAGTCGGCCCGAATACCAGAGGCTTAGTATTTCTGTGTCGGTTGCCGTCGCTCATTGGCTATGCAGTATTTACAAGGGATGTGGGTCCTCTACTGTGTGGCACAGCTGAAAAGTTCTGTTATGCCTACAGGAGCATTTTCCTAAGTTTTTCCCCATCATGAATGTCTCCCACTGGCTAGTGATTGCTTTACTGCCATGCCAGTAAGCTGCCCTTAGTGCTGCTGTTCTACCTATCCCCTAAGAAATATGTTGAGAGCCCTGAAGGTGCAAAATGGTACAAGTGAGAGTTATACTAACCAGTGTGGAGAATCGCAGGTTAAAATGAGCAGCAACCAAGGTGTTTTTAAGCATTATAACTGACCAAGTTAATTTGTTTATCCTGCATGTGTTAAACTGCTGTAGAACAGTGTTGCATACGGAGACTGTTTAATGCTTCCTGGCAGGAAGGTATTGCAGACGTACCTAGAGATGGACTGAAAGAAAAAGGAGTTCTTTAGAACTCTGAACATCTGGAGACTGTCAGTAAATGCAACTGTGTATACTGCAGAATTAGCTACTTTTTTAAGACTTGTCTGAATAGCTGAGCAACCTTCCAATTTAAGGACTGAAATGTACTGAAAGATCAACGTTAAGTGACTTGGTATTTTTTCTAGTGCGATAACTTTGTCTTCTGAATAATTGAGTTATGGAGATGTTTGAGTAATGCATGAAAAGCCATATCAAGTAGCATTAAGTTTATACCTTAAAAGCTAGTATACTGTGCCTTTAAATGAAAACTCCACCTTGGGACTTTTTTTTTTGCATTGTATATTTGATGTTTGAGCTATTTTAATGCATCCTCATTCCACACAATGCTTACAAAAAGTTTTTATTTTCCACAAAATGGGCATCGTAGGGCTTTCCTTGTTAACAAGATCTTGTTTCACTGCTATTCTATCTCCTATCTCCTTCTCAGAATTCATTTCAATTCCCTTTTTAACAAGTTATGCAAGACATAAGGAAATGGTGTCTTCCGATTTGAACTGACATACATTGGCGGTAGTGAGTTTATAGGTATGTTGCACTCCTGTAGCATGAGTGAGGTAACTTTTCCTGAATGACTATCTTATACCTTTCTATCAGCAGAGCTTGTTTCAGGCTATTCACTGTAGTTGTACAGTTTCAGCCAAAGAAAGTAAATTACTGTGTGTTCAAAGGCTTGCTAGTCTAGTCGTAGAAGCTGCACTGACTGGGCCCCCCACAACAGACACTGGTGCAGTCCATGAGCTATTGTCCAGCACTTTAAAAAGAGCAGCACAACCAGTCTTTTGAACATGAATGCTGGAGAAATTCATGTAATTTTTTTTTTTTTTTTTTTGGTTAAAGTATCTTTTTTGCGTAGTACCAAAAAGGTACAACCCATCTGTTCTTGAATTTGTTTTGTTGGAATTTTTTTTAACAGAATCACAAATTTCCTCCACACATTACTTCCTCACTTGGATTGCCACCCATCAATTTTATGTTGCCACATATTAATACTTGATGAAAATGATGATCCTTGAGCATGGTAGATGGTGGTAGCACTGTGTGCTGATTGCAAGACTAAAATACTATTTGTGAAACTGTTGCAGTTACTGAAAAGAATATCTCTTGACCAATTTTTTTTTGTATAGTGATCCATTTGCAACTATTGATGTCATTTTTTTGGATGCCCAATTGATTTTTTGCAAGCCAAATCATGCCATCAGTTACTGGTTATATGGCAGAAGAAGTTTTAAAGAAAATTGAAGACCAAGCTAAATCTATGCAAACTGTAAAAGATTTCTTACAAGTGCAGCCACCCAGATTCAGTAGGCATTGGCCTACTAAAAATTGGTCCTTTCCTGTGTCCAACAGAGCCTCTCAAGCAAATCCAGACGCTCAAAAAGCTCTAGATACCAATCACAGGGTTCTTACAGGTTAAAGCGATGGGATGCCTGCACCTCCAAATCTGGAGGAAATAAAGCACAACCCTACAGTAAGCAGAGCCCCCTTGGAGGGAAAATTAGCACTTCATGCTCAAAATTGGCAGTTAATTACCCAGGACAAGTAGGTACTAAGCATAGTATCCCAGGGGTACAGATTTAATTTCCATACTTTTCCAATTCCAAACGGTTGGCCAGATCTGCCACAAAAGCAATGGGTAGAGGCTCAGAAACAAGTTACGTCCCTCATGGAGATGGGGGCTATTCAGCCAGTACCAGAAAAGGAGAAAGGACAAGGTTTTAAAGACTTCCTGGTACCCAGAAAAGACCATGCCTGGCATCCAATACTGGACTTATCGATTTTGAACATGTTCAGCAGGAACGCTTGGTTAGTGTCTCTAGACTTAAACGAGACATACCTGCATATCCCAATAAGGGAATCGTGCAGAAGATACCTCCGCTTCAAGGCAGGTTATTTGCATTACCAATTCTCTGCACTGCCCTTTGGCTTATCTACTGCACCCAAGGTTTTTACAAAGTGCCTGGCACCAGTAATTGCATTTTGCAGACAAAGAAGCATACAAATCTATCCTTACCTGGACGACTGTCTCATTCAAGCAGAGAACAAGGACATTCTTCAGCATCTGGCATTTGTAAAAAGGCTTCTAACATGCCTAGGGTACACAATAAACGAAAAGAAATCACAACTGGTACCCTCTCAAATAATTACATTCCTGGGTGCAAGCTTGAATACAACTGCCCAGATGGCTTACCTTATGCCAGACAAACAAAGGCAACTGACAACATACTTCAAACAGATGGCAGCAAAAACCCAGTTATCTGCAAGACAAATTCTGCAGGCTTTGGGGTTCATGGCATCCTGCATTCTACTAATTCCATATGCAAGACTGCATATGAGGAAACTTCAGTGGTACCTAAAAAGATTATAGAGTCAGCACTGTCACAGTCTGGAATCAATGATTCCTCTCATTCCCTGCCTACAACAGGAGTTTCTTTGGTGGGCAGAGACATGTCACCAAAACAAGGGACTGTCATTCACTCTACCCCGTGCCACCCAAACCCTAACTACAGACTCATCTGACTATGCTTGGGGGGCCCACCTGGCAGGGAGATGCATTCAGGGCATATGGAGCCCAAAACAAATGCATCTGCATATCAACCAGAAAGAGATGCTAGCTGTTCAGAATGTCAATGCTCTTGACAGCCTTCAAGACTTACTTCATCCAGGACAACTACTGATTAAGACTGACAACACCACGGTTATGTGGGACATAAACAAGCACGGGGGTACACATTCCTACCCCCTTTACAGACTAGCCATGGAATTGTTGAACACAGCCTTGACTTACCAAGTACATCTTCAAGCTCAATTCCTGCCAGGAAAACAAAATACTCTGGCAGACAACCTATGTAGAAATCTTGTGGACCCGCACAAGTGGAAATTGGATCCACAAATCTTCAGTATGGTAACATGGAAATGGGGGAGCCCAGACATAGATCTATTTGCCTCTCCCCAAAATTATCAACTGGACAAATTCTGCACAGGGACTTCACAGACAAGTATGGAAAGTGGATGCCCTATCCTTCAGTTGGAACAACCTATCAGTCTATGCCTTTCCCCCTCCGCCTCTTCTCTCCAAGGTCTTACTAAAGGTCAGACAGGAAAAAACAAAAATAATCCTTATTGCTCTGGACTGGCCTCGCCAGCTCTGGTACAGAATTCTAAGGAACATGTCTCGCCTCCCTCTTTGGTACTTGCCTCAAATACCTCCTCTACTATCGCAGCAGAACAATCAAATTCTGCACACTCAGCTCCAAACTCTAAACCTTGCAGCATGGCTTATCATTTTAATAATTCAAACACCTCTCAGTAAATCCTGTGATGGATGTCATTTTGGAAGCCATAAGGCCTAGTACTAGAAAATCTTATGCTGATAAATGGAAGAGATTCTGTGTTTGGAACCGAGCACAAGGAACAGACACAGCAAAACCAAATATCCCTCAGATATTGCAATACTTGACTGAGATGCTTGACAAGGGCCTATCTCTTTCCTCAAAAATCCATGCCTTTCCTATCTCTGCTCATTACAACACGGAGCCTCCCATCTTTTCTCATCCTCTGCTGAAACAGTATCTTAGAGGGGCCAAAAATATAAGGCCTCCCAGAAGATCACCAACTCCTGCATGGGACCTCAATTTTGTGCTGGAAAAGCTCACCCTGCCTCCTTTTGAACCAGCAGCTACTGCGGATATAAAATTTGTATCTTGGAAAACAACTTTCCTTTTGGAAGTCACTTCAGCAAGAAGGGTTTCAGAACTACAGGCCCTCATGGCTGTGGGGCCTTTTATTACATTTTACCTGGACAGGGTGTCCCTCGGGACCAATCCTTCCTTTTATGCCTAAGGTGGTATCCAGTGTGCCTCTTAACCAAACTATTCACCTGCCAACATTTTACCCAAATCCTCAAAACAAGGGGGAGCGGATTCTGCATTCATTGGACATACACAGCTAAGATTCTACTTAAACAGGACCAAATCTCTAAAAGTCTGAGCAACTACTGGTGGCATTTGCTCCAGGATCAGAGGGGAAGGCTATATCAAAGCAGACTATTTCTAAGTGGATAAGCCACTGCATTCGTTTCTGCTACTTGCACCATGGTAAACCTGTGCCCAAGGGAATCTGGTCACATTCCACCAGGGCTGCTTGTACCTCAGCAGCCTTTCTCAGAGGAGTTCCAACCAAAGACATTCTTGGAGCTCTGTTCATATCTTCACAAAGCAGTATCACTTGCCTCTCTCCTCCAAATCCAGGGCAGGCTTTGCCACTGCAGTTCTGCAGGGCCTTGTAGCCGCTCCTAATGCTATTTAGTTACATCCTCCCATCCATGGCTTTGGGATTCTACCCAAATGTAATGACTGCAACAGTGAAACACTAAGAACATAGTACAGTTGTGTACACTAAATGTAGATGAGTGTATTCACTGTTGCAGTCCGGGTTACCCACCTGCCATCCCCCTTTTTCTATAACTTTTCAAAAACTTAATAAAATGGCATCTGCTGCATATTTTCTACCCCTGACGACCTGACGTCATGGAAGAGGAGACAGCAACTGATGCAGGACCTAAGACTTTGTTATTCAGGCCGACTGAGGGCAACCTGCCAGCAGATTACCCAAATGTAATGACTGCAACAGTGAATACACTCTAACATCTACATTTATGGTAAGTGTACACAACTGTACTTTCCCTCCCTCCATCCCCCTTTTTTCTCCTTTTGTTACCATTCTTCCTTATTATTCTCCTTTTGGTACAAGAGGCATATTGGTATTTATTTTCCACTGGTGGGTTCTTGCACCAGAACCTGGCCTCCTACTTTCGGGGCTCCTGACAGGTTAGGGCAAGAAAAACTGATGTAATGCTGTTGGCTGCCTTACTTTATACTACTGACTACCTGACGTCCGTCCTCAAGCGACAGCAACCAACGCAGAAGTACCAAGTCTCTGGTATTCGGGCCAGCCGAGGGCTACCCTGGCAGGGATAACCCAAATGTGAAGACTGCAACACTGAATACACTCAACATCTACATTATCTGTTGTGACACTCCCTAAACTGAAAGACTACATAAGATGGCCTTTTCAAAGAAGGAGTTTTAAGTACAACCTAGTCAAATTCCTTATGGACAGAGGTAGCATACAAATTCATGCCCCTCAGTGTCCTATTTGGTTACAAGACATTCTTTTGGGAAAACTTGGCTTGGCTTACAAAGGCCTCTTGGGTTGTTAACTTGGTAACAATCTGTGAATCTATTTTGTTACATCATTGGATAGTAAGACCACCAATGTTTATGTAAAGTTTGTGGCGTAAGAACTAGTAAACTGCCCACGGTTGTGGTGTATAAGAACTAGTAAAGCAAAGCCTCCTATTTACTTATGGCGGGGAGAAGCGTAGTAGTATGCACCATGCTAGCTCTTTATAGCTAGGTTACCTCTAGTAACCTTAGTACTATACTGAATCATTGTACTCCCGGTAATATCCAGCTGCAGCGTGGGTGGGGATTGTCAGCTGGATGGTGAGGTCCACCTCGGGTTGTTGCTCTTGGAATTCTTGCAGCAGTAACCGTAATGACTAACATTTATCACAGCCTTTGGCCTGGAAGACGTAGTTGCAGGGTGCGTCAGATTTAGGCATCTTGTACAGTTGTCGAAATGAAGAACAGCTACTTTGTAAGAGATGTCTGATGCCTTTGGCAAGTCCGTGAGCAGTGAACTTCAAGTGGGTGTTGTCCGTTGACTTTTGTGTAAAAAAAAAAAAAAAATTTGTAGCATCTGCTGACAAGTCCCATGTGTGGCACATCTGTCTAGTTTCAGATGGATGATGCAGTGTGCACAATTTGCTTCTGATTCCATAATTCAGCAGCCCTGTAAAGGAGGCAGATTGCTCACTGCTGCATATAGATATTTTTTCTAAGATGAAATGAAGCTTTGACAGAATTCTGTCTCAACGCTATCGGCAGCACCAAAGAATTAAGATTTTTGCTGCATAGATCATTTGCTTAGTTTTACCTTGTTTTTCTGAGCTGTTTTGTACAGCAACTGTTTTTAATTGTCTGTAACCAGAAGAAGATTGTGATAAATTTAGTTGGGAGATGCAGAGAACATGCTTATATGCATGGTGGGAAATGAAACAGCAGTGCAGTTGTAGCAACATGGTGTTTTCTCTTGTCATACTTTGAAGCAGGAGGGCAGCAAAGGGAGAAGATTAAAATTCCTATCACATCTCTGTTGGATCCTTCTTTGTCGTTTAAGATTGATGCCTTTTAATTTTGTATGAGACACCTACTAAATCTCTCGGCTCAAGGCTTGCTTTGCTGATATGAGTCGTCTGAACGTATCTGTAGCGCCACACAAGTATTTACTTAGCCGTGTAAAGGACCAAGTCTCCAGACCAGCAAAATATGTAAACAAGACTAGCACTTAAATCATAAGCAGAGCATCTGATACCTATGTACAAGCCTGGTTACATATATATTATGTTTTAGCATTCACTAAGGTATCAAATTTAATATCAGAAATAAAGCTACTGTAAAGAATTTTTAAAAAATGTCAGCTGTTAACCACTCTACAACAGCTACATTCAATAGTTTAAAAGTAAAGCATTTCTGTATACATTACGTATTAACACGGTCTTCTGACTGAGTGATGCCAGTTGACTGATGGAAGTATCTGTCATCATTTGAGGGAAATGTGTGTAAATACTGTGAAAGTGTATTAAATGGTTGGGGGGTGGGACTAATTGCCAGCCTGTACTGTTATTTCCCCGGTCTTGCAAAGTTCATTGCTTGAGCAGCTTAACAAGAACTATCTTGAGTATTGCACAGTGTTTTCTGGCATGTTATCCTTATTGTGTTTTTAATCTGCATCTCATTTATTGTAATCCTTTGTAATTTGAATTTATTACTGTGCTCCTTGCTGAACTGTGAAAAAAGGTGAAAAGGGTCAATAGACCAGCACACTTATCTGGTTAGAAATAAACAAAAAAAAAAAAAAGTCAGGGTAAATATAATATCTGGTAAATTGCAAACAGGTTGTCTCAACGTTTAACTTGTTATACTAGGATACAGAATTCTACATTAGCATTTGTTCTACGTGTTCTAAGAGTACTTTCTATAGTTTCTTATCGAGCATTTCTGCATGTTAATTCAGCCATGGTTGCAGATACCGGTCTCAGTTTTCAACATTCCTAAATTTCAAAGCCAAGCATTGTTGTCAGCAGGAGTTAATTTACGAGCCTGTCTTTTATAAGACTGAACGTCCCTTTTTTTGGGGGTGGGGGGGCTTGAATTGGGACTGCCAAAACCTGCAGTAATAAACTACTGTTTGGAAGGAAGCATGGTGGCATGGTAAAAAGCTTCTGAACAGCGTGTATGGTACAGCGATAATTTTTGAAAATCGAGTTTTGTATTTAATGAATGCTGTAATCTGAAGGTTACAGTGCATTAACTATTCCTGGAAGCACAACAAGGACTTGCATAGGATGTCCTTCAAGGATGCATCTGCAGTCCTTACATATGGGTTGTCCTGCCTCAGGCAGCCCTTCGGTCGGCCGGATTCCAAAGTCTGGGTCCGGCGTCGGCTGATGTCGCCCTTTTCCCTGACGTCAGAGCGCCTGGGGTATAAAATCATCAGCCGACGCCATCTTCCTCAGTCTTTCTTGCCGCGTGGTGTCCGAAGCAGAAGCAGTTCGCAAGTGCCGGTCGGCCAGCTCCTGTAATTTCAGCTACCGAAGACTTCAAAAGCTAAGTACCCCGTTGGGGACTCTTTCTTGCCTCAGCCGATGTCAGATCAAACGCTTAAGTTAATAATTGCTTAACTTGTGGGAAACAAATACCTCCTAAGGATTTCCATTCTTACTGCCTCCCTTGCCTAGGCCCAGACCATGACTTCTCGGCCTGTACAGCCTGTGCCTCCTTCAACCGACGCACTCTTAGGCATCGGGCGGAGTTTGCAGAGGAATTTTTTGGGGCTAGTTACTGTTACAATATGCCGTCGGAGACTCCGACTTCTCATTTAACCAAAAAACGGAAGGACAAGGACTGACTCACGTGGACCGTGGTTTCGGCTGAAACCACGCCTAGGCCTACTGCGAGTGTCTCAGCTGAAACAGAGTCCTTGGTACTTCCGACCGTCGAAACCGCACAACCGACAATTTCGGCCCCGGAGGTCTCTTCTGAGTCTGTTATAGAATTTCCCTCAGAAACCGGTGTCCAAGAAACATCCGACACCATTTCCCTAGACAAAACTACACCAGCACGTGGAGCAGCCAGGCCTCCTGCATCCATGTCCATAAAGGCGTTCACAAGGGCTAAAGCTGCTAAACAGCCAAAGTCCCTGCCTCCCAAGGCTATTCCTCAGGGATCCACTACAGGTTCACAGATTTTAAGTTAAGCTGAGGACCTTATTTCCTTAATTAGGGGCTCTCGGCCACATCCGGACAGGGGCTCTCATCCTCCTCTAGACAAAAGGCCCAGGGTTGAGCCCACTGATCCCCAGTCCTCTGAGGCCTCAGATGGCTCTGCTCTTTCTGATTACCAGGAGGAGGCCTTTACGGCCTCGAGGATTCTGATGCAGAGGAATCCATTCCCTCTGCCTCCCCTCCTGAAGAGCTGTCCTTTGGGGAGACCCTTCACTCCATGAGAGAGCATTTCAAATGGCAGGGCCAGGAATTCTCTGATTCCAGGAAGAGATTAAGGACTTTTCTGCATTTACCTCAGCATAGACCTTTGGCTATTCCTCCTGTTTTGAATGTCATTGATGTGTACTCTGAGTCTAGCATTACCCCTGACTCCCTTCCTCCGGCACCTGTCAAACCCGACAGGTACTACAGGGTCCCGGACTCGCATCTTTTCCTTTACAAGGCCCACTCTGCTGACCCTGAAACTATTTCCCAGGGTCCTAAAGGGGTTGCATCTGTCACTACTAAAAATCCACTCCCCTCTGAAAGGGAGTGCAGGGCTTTAGAGAGATGGGGTAAAAACGTGTATACTTCTTTCACTCATTCTATGAGGGCATTAAATTGTCAATTCCATATGATACAGTACCAAGAGTATTTGATAGATGAATTGCATAAAAAACTGTCTTCACCTGAACCCCTAGATCGCAAGTCACTTCAGGATCTGGTACATAACTCCCAACAGGTTAGCAACCATTTCTTGCAGTGTGGTTATGATGCATTGGAAGCTTCATGTAGGTCAGCAATGACAGGTGCAGTCATATGTAGACATGCTTGGCTGAAGGAACAAACCCTGCCAGATCATGTTAAAGCAAAGCTTCTGGATGCGCCACTGGAAAAGCAAAAGTTATTTGGCTCCACTGCTCAGGCGGTCTTAAAGAAATTTGAGGAAAAGGCTAAATCTGTACAAACAGTCAAAGATTTTCTCCAGGTCCAACCACCAAGATTTAGCAGGAATTGGCCCTCTAAGAATTGGTCCTTTCCAGACAGAGAGATTTCAAAGAGGCAAGAACAGGCGTGCCAGAGGTAGAGGGCAAGCTAGAGGCTCCTACAGAGGACGTCAATGGTAGCCTCCTAACCAGAGAGGTAGTGCAGGACCTACAACTGCTGCACAAGGACAGACTCAATGACTTTACCTTGACCCCGCCAACCAGGGCTCAATTGGAAGCACCTTTGGGCGGAAAGCTATCTTTATTCTCAGAAAATTGGCACAGTATTACAAGGGACAAATGGACACTGCAAATAATAGACAAAGGATACCGGTTCCATTTTCATACATTACCAAGAAGAAAAGGCATGCCAAACCTGCCACCCAATCAAAGGGCAGAGGCTTTAAAACAAATTTCCAACCTTTTGCAAATGAAAGCTATAGAAAAGGTTCCTCTCACAGAATAAGGCCAAGGATTTTATTCCAGACTATTCCTTGTCCCAAGAAAAGAAAAACAATGGAGGCCTATTCTTGACTTGTCCGCACTGAATACTTATCTCATTGTGCCAAAATTCAAAATGCTGACCCTACAGCAACTCCTTCCCATGCTGAGCAAGGGGTCTTGGTTGGTAACTCTAGACCTCAAGGAGGCATACCTGCATGTCCCTATCAGACAAAGTTGCAGAAGACACCTCAGATTTCTTGCAGGTTCAGAGCATTATCAATTCTCAGCATTGCCCTTTGGCTTATCTACTGCGCCCAGAGTATTCACAAAATGCCTGGCATCAGTAATTGCACACTGCAGACTTCAGGATTCAAATATACCCATACCTGGACGACTGCCTTATACAAGCGGACAGCCAACAAACATTGGTAAAACACTTGAATTATGCCATACGCCTACTTCAGGCTTTGGGATACAGTCAACATTCGAAAATCAAGACTTGTTCCATCCCAAAGAATATTTTTTTTGGGTGCAAAACTAAATACAACCACCCAAATGGCTTTTCTCACAGAAGAAAAACAAGAACTACCGGATTACTTCAGAAACCTGGCAAAGCAAACACAACTGACTGCAAGGAAAATACTGCAGTCCCTGGGTTTCATGGCATCTTGCATTCTTCTGATTCCACAAGCAAGGCTGCATATGAGGAAACTACAATGGTACCTAAGGAGTCTATGGTCTCAACACAGTCACAGCCTAGAAGCCTTGATCCCCCTCATTCCATGCCTTCAAAAGGAATTTCTGTGGTGGGCTCAAGCAAGCCAGTCAAACATGGGTCTGCCTTTCAGCAAACCAAATATCAGCCAAACCATTACCACGGATGCCTCAGACCATGGATGGGGAGCGCACATGGAGGGCAGATGCATTCAAGGACAATGGACACAAACAGAATTTCGCCTGCACATAAACCAAAAGGAAATGCTGGCAGTGATGCATTCAATCGAGGCCTTCATGCACTTCCTACATCAGGGCCACCTGCTAATAAAAACAGACAATACCACAGTTATGTGGTACATAAACAAGCAAGGAGGTACCCATTCTTACCCTCTTTGCAGGCTGGCAATGAATCTTTGGGAACTTTCCCTAAAACTGAATATAGAGCTGCAATCCCAGTTTGTACCAGGAAAAGACAGTGTACTGGCGGACAGCCTAAGCAGAAACCTCATGGATCCACACGAATGGATGCTGCACCCAGACACCTTTCTTCAAATAACACAATCATGGGGAAGGCCGGACATAGATCTTTTTGCCTCCCACCACAACCATCAACTGAAGAAATTCTGCACAAGGACATACCACCCACAAGCATGGAAAGTGGACTCTCTCTTTCAGCTGGAATACTCTAACAGTATATGCATTTCCACCTCTTCCGTTAATGAGCAAGGTCTTACTGAAGATCAGGACAGAACAACCAAAAGTGATTCTGATAGCTCCGGACTGGCCAAGGCAACATTGGTACCCACTGTTAAGGAGCTTGTCACGCACGAAACCGTGGCCTCTACCACAATGGCCACTTCTGACACAGCACAATTACAAAACTCTGCACTCCAGCCTAAAAACCTTGCAGCTGACAGCCTGGAAAATACCTTGACTCCTCGCCTGGATAAACTATCCAAAAGGGTAAAGGATATCAAGGAAGCTCGGCGGCCTTCCACAAGGAAGGCATATTCAGCAAAATGGAAAAGATTTCGCACTTGGAACTCCACAAAGGGCCAAGATCCGACAGTAATGAGCATTCCACATATCCTGGAATACTTGGCAGAAATGCTCCATAATGGCCTCTTACTCTTCCATAAAAATTCATGCTTCAGCCATTTCAGCAGAGTACAACACTGATCCACCTGTATTTTCTCATCCGCTGCTAAAGCAGTTTCTAAGAGGGATAAAAACCATCAACCCTCCAAGGAAACCACCACTTGCCTACATGGGATCTTAATTTCATGTTGGAAAAATTAACTCTGCCTCCCTTTGAACCAGCAGCATCTGCAGAACTACAGTTCCTGTCTTGGAAGACTGCCTTCCTTCTGGCCATAACCTCAGCAAGAAGAGTATCTGAGTTACAGGCCCTCATGGCAGTACAACCATTTCTTACTTTTCATCAGGACAGTCTCATTGAGAACCAATCCTTCATTCATGCCAAAGGTGGTATCCAGGGTCTCACTGAACCAAGCTATTCACCTGCCTACCTTCTTTCCAAATCCACAAAATAAAGGAGAGAAACTTCTGCATACACTGGACATTCAGACAGTTATGCTACTACTTGGACAGAACTAAGACTTACAGGAAAACTGACCAGCTTTTTGTAGCATATGCTGCTGGTGTACAAGGAAAAGCAATTTCCAAACAGACAATTTCAAAATGGATAGGGAATTGCATTTGATTCTGTTACTCTTTTCATGGCAAACCTGTGCCATCCAACATTAGACCTCATTCCACCAGAGCCATAGCCACCTCCACAGCCTTCTTAAGAGGGGTGGCTACAAAGGACATCTTAGAAGCTGCTACATGGAGCTCCGTGCATACATTTTCCAATTATTACAACTTGCCATTATATTCCAGATCCAGAGCAGGCTTTGCTACTGCAGTCCTGCAGGGCATTTTAGCTACACCATCCTTTTCTTAGGTCCTACCTCCCCCACCTTGACTATGGTATTCTATCCATATGTAAGGACTGCAGATGCATCCTTGAAGGACATAGTACAGTTTTGTACCTACCATAAATGTAGATGTCCGATAGGTATGCATCTGCAGTCAGGATTTCCCTCCCTCCTACCCCTCTGTGGTATTCCTTGAGTAGTTATCCCTCTTTCTAGCTAGCTGGGGTTATCTATTATGGTGTATTTGTTATATTTATATATATATATATATATATATATATATATATATATATATATATATATATATATCACTGTGCATGTTTGGAATTTTTTGCATCTCTCCAAATTTAGCCTTCATTAGAGGGCACCTGGCATCTGGGGCAAGAAAAACTGAGGAAGATGGCGTCGGCTGATGATTTTATACCCCAGGCGCTCTGACGTCAGGGAAAAGGGCGACATCAGCAGATGCCGGACCCAGACTTTGGAATCTGGCCGACCGAAGGGCTGCCTGAGGCAGGACAACCCATATGTAAGGACTGCAGATGCATACCTATCGGACATCTACATTTATGGTAGGTACAAAACTGTACTTTTTCATTCAGCATATTCATCCCCAAGTTACTGAATGCAGTAGCCAAAATGAGCCCTAAATAAGCTTTAGTAATTTCCTAGAAATGAAGCAGTCAGAATGGCTGTCTTTACCAGTGCCACTTTCAACACTGCATTCTTTAGAGCACTGAGTAGTTTGCCAAGATTGTAGGAGTCTTGTGTTATATTGACAACTCAGGGCTGTTCTTTTTTGCAATCTGTAAAAAAAATCAATCTCTCTACTCTTGATCAGTAATGTGGGATACCCATTCTTTAAGTTGGGTATCCTTTCAGCTTTGCATGGTTATGCAGGGGAGTATACCAATGTTCAATTATAGTGTGACTAACAAGAGTCTGAATTTCAACTAAAGCTGGCTTAAATGTGGTTAATTGAATATGAGATATCATTGTTGTAATATAGCAGATTATTCTTAAGGTAAGCCAAAACTAAATTATTTTGGATCATATCTTGGAGTAAGCTTTTCAGGTTGTCCAAGTAATAACGCATATATGTATTGTCAATGCAACAGAACCTCCATATACAGCCCAAGGTCTGAATCCGCTCACTCCAGCAGAAATGTACACTCTGTATGCTGTAACTTTATGCTGTTAGGTTGTACTGGTCTTCGGTGCTGAACCATGGGAGTTTTGCACATTGGCTGCTGTCCTTGCTTGAGGAAATTATACAGATCCTTTTGAGAACTTCACAAAGCTTAAAAATAGCAATTAATAGTTTATTTTGCAAGTTGTTTACTGGGTAAGTGGACAGGTCCCCAGACACTTTCAACCACAATCCTGACTCATAGAAGACCACATAATACAGAAAAAGATATAGAATACAAGTGTTTTGTACATTGAGTCTGTATTATGTTTAATAGGAGCAGAGCTTTTACAGGTTGAAGAAATAAAGCCTAGACTGAAAGAACTGCATACAGTTAATAAGCACTTATAGTTAACATATTTGCAGTGATGCAATACTTCGTACTTAAGAACGGAGAACTAATCCGGTAGCTTCTGCTCAAAATTGTTCAGAGCATGCAAGTTCAGTAATGCTTCCCTTTTGTCAAGGGAACATTTGCAGACATTTATCTTGCATGTGCTTAAGTCTGGATTTGGATGCCCCAAATTCTTTGTGACCTAATTTTCAATAGGTAGCTGATTCCAGGTGGCTGGCATAAGTTTGCAAAAGGCTTTCTCACCTACAGTTCTGTTGAAATGTGGTCTGGCTAACATGTTCACATCATCTGCGGTTCCTTTTGTCCCTCCCCCCACATCTGTGACATGCATCATTGCATGTAATAGCTGTCGTACTTCGTCAGACTTTGATCTCTTGCTTTTCCTCTCCATGTGACTATCTGGGTAAAGGGAGAGAGAGTGCCTTTTACTTTGCTCAGAACTTTTCTCAGATGACCGGTAATACTCCCCATTACATTTTAATAACCACTTGCTCATTGGTGCACTGGTGGCTTTGAATGCTCCTTTGTAGAGATCTAAGACTTTTCCACCTGCCTGTTTGATCTTGATTTGGTTTGGTGGTCTCCATCACTGCATATCGTTGCTTTCATACCGATGCTTCCTGAGAATATTTTTAGGCCCAGGTTTTAATGTCTGCATATCCTTTAAATTCATTATGTTGATTGTATTTGTTCTCGGCCCTTGTACCAGTCTACCTCATACTTATGGTCAGCAACTTTAAGAGAACATAAGAGTTGTTAATGGCTCAACCAGGTTAAGTACTGTTTGGTTCAAGGACTTAGTTTTGCTCAGTTGTGAAGTTTTTTTCCCTTCTGTCTTCACAAAGTTCTCTTCCTTTATTTCTGCCAGAAGTTATTGCGTTGCATTATTTTCTTCTGTTACTTTTCCAGTAGTACGGCAATATGGTATCTTGGGTATCGCTCCCCCCCCCCCCCCACACCTGTATGCTTTTTCCATTCCATGTCTGACCATCAAGCCTTTCTTCCATAAATCTTGAGCCCATTCATTCTGACACAGGATGCCCTACCTGCACTGATATTGCCCCAACTTCAAGGGGCAATAATCCAGAGAGCCGTAGAGGTGTTTGTGTCCCCACCAATGCCCATTCATACATTGGATACGAAAGGAGAATGCCGTAGTCCAATTGCCATAGTTGGTAGCTTTACTCACCCCCCCCCCCCCCCCAGGCCATGGCTGGCTGTGATTCAGAATGGATCCTAGTTGTCCACAAGCTGAGAAACTTTCAATCTGCTTATTACTTTGCCTCCCTAATTATTGAGACCATTGGCTGTGGATTGCACCTGTTACAGCATAGCACACAGTATCAGTGTGGGTGTTCATCGTTGCCCCGTTAATGTGAGTACATTCTCATACATACTAATGAGGCATCTTCACTAGCTTATTACCAAGCCTGCATCCTCCTGTCTGCAGCCTTTATTTTGCAAGCCTCTGCATGTATGGGATTAATCAGCTGGGAGAGAACCACCTTAATCAGACCTGACATAAGCCACTTCCTTAGGGCTCTTCAGACACCTGACATGCTGTTCAAGTACTGGTTATTTAGGATGCAGTCAGAGGGTTTTCCATTTGTGCCATGGCCTGGCTTCATGGAGGTAATTTTAGTGTGGGAGGTACAGCTGCATGTCACTCTTGTGACCTAAAGAAAACTTTAGGCAGGTAACTGATCATAACTGCAGGCTCTGCAACAAGCTTTAAACTAAACGTAGTTCTTTGATTGTATTCTGTGTATTGTCTATTCAGCGATAACCAGCTTCACACATTGGCTAATAAATGTAATTATGTCTAGGAATGTATTGAGGTGCCTCTTTGTAGTTTTTTTAACTGAGTACTCTGCAAGATGTTTGGGAGGATTATATACCATTTATGAAAACATCTGTATGTATTACAAAATGCAAACAAAATGCACTGCTTATTGGTTATGATGTAATAACTTAAGACACTTGGACTTGATTGGATGGAATGACATGCGAGTAATACATATACAGTACAATATTCACAAGATTACATAGCTGTATATGGTTTAGAGAGGGCAGCTTGAGTTTGTACAGAAGCTGAGGGATGGAGAAATGAAGCGGCAGGAATCTTATAATATTTCAAAGAAAAAAATTATTAGGCTAGATTTATTTGACCCCAGCTGCAAAGGAAGTTGCCACTGAGATCAGACCTTTATGAATGCGTGTAAAGACTGATATGGTGAGCGAGTTTAGGGAAGTTCCAGATATATGAAACTGAGCCAAAGCCAAATAGTATAATCACAGTGACTGACTTTTTTTTTAGGGATAGATGTTTATTTAATGAGAGTAGGTTAAGGGTGGATATACCAGTTAAGCACGGATTTCTTGGTTGGGCATATTTCTAGATGATGGGTGGCGCGGCTGTGATAACTGACCCATTAAAAAAATGCAAACTATAGACTGCTGCAGACTGGTGGTAGTGATAAACTGAAGAACATTGGCAGTGTAAATGAGTTAATCAAACCTGTTGTGGCTTTGCTAATCTATACTTCAGAGAATAAAAGCAGTTTTAAAATGTGAGGTTAGAGAAGTCTTTTAGTACTTTTTTAAATGGCAATGGATAGATATTGTATGATGCCTTACAGGATTACCTAGCTTCCACAAGTGCTCCTGATTTTGGCTTATTTTTGCTCAGTCCCTTCTGTACATTTGTTTTAAAGCAATAATGCATTTAGTCTGTATGATTTATTAACTTTTTTGCTTCAGAAAATGCATGATGGTTATGTTCTATCTCACCTTCATTCTTGGATGGGTTCGGAGCCGATCCTCTGCTCCGACTCCGCCGAATACACAGCTGGAAGTCTCAAACTTGGCTTGTGGCAGGTAGGTATCCTATGATGCAGTGATGCAACTCTCCAGATCTCATTTGCCGCTTTTATGAGGTTGGATGTGCTGCTCTTGGCTGTGGCCAAGTTTTTTGTCATCTTTTCACTTTACTAGCTTAAACTTTTAGGATTCTTATATTAGTAGTGTTTTTGTGTGATTAGATTGTTAGATTTACAGTGTAGTTTACCTTCTCCTTTCTACTGTTGTGTGCTGTTTGGCCGTCATTTTTTGCAGGCCTTCTTGTTTCCCATAGTTAATTATCATAGTGGTGTGTTTAGTGTACTCTCGTAGTTTCATTTAGCTCGTTTAAATTGGAGAACTAATCGCTTGTTTTAGAGGGCTTGTAGTGTTTAGTGTGCATGTTCTTCCCTGGGTTTCTAGGTCCGTTTAAGTTAGAGGGTCCTAGTGCTCGCCTTTAATCAGAGCAAGTTAGTTTTCTAATGTATCTTTATACTTCTTAGATGTGCAGTGTTTATTAGCTTAGTGTGTTTATATATTTAGCAGTGTTCTGAGTTATTTGCTTTTTGTAATCCTTTTGGGAACTTCTTCCTTCTATCATGTCTAAAGACTCTAGGAGAAAGAGCATAAGCCTTCAGGCTTTAAAAATGTCAGAAATGTACCCAGACAATGTCAGTTAGACGGACGTGTCATTTGTGTATATTGTCTAGGGGCTATACATTTACAAGAGAACTGTACTTTCTGGCACTGCTTTAGTGCATGTGTTACAGGAGAGGAGAAACAAATTAAGGGACTTTAAAGCCAACCTCTGAGGAAGCTGTGCAGAGTGCTTCTTCGTCCTCTTTTTCTAAGAGGACAAACCGTCTCTTCGGCTCAATCTCAGCCTCCAGAAAAATTGTCAAAATTTTCTAAGCCATCTACCTCCTCTGCTTCCCAGGCCTCAGAACCGATGGAGGTCATTATTGATGAGCCTGGTTCTTTGGCCCAAAGGTCTTTGGAGCTGCAAGATAGTGTCTCGGAGCCAGTTCATTGACATTCCAACGGTCACCCCTACATTGAGATCTCCTATTTTGGAGGGATCTCATTCACCTTCTCTATCCTCCAGGACCACTAGGAGCCTATCTGATGATGATGTGGAGAGGGTGGTGCGCAGACTCCTGAAGTTGCCGGCGCTAGCTAAATTGTTCGCTGCTCCGACCCATCAGGTCTCGGAACCTTCCAAGAATTGCATCCACTGTTGTTCCTCCTCTGAGCTGAGCTGGATCTTCGGAGCCGGTGTGCCTGGTACCACTTACTGTAGAACAGTCTGTTCTGGGACCCCCTTCAAGGATTATAAGACAGACATTTGCTCCAACTCTCTCTATGCTGTCCGGAGTGTCTTGGAGCTGGGGTTCTCAGGCCGGCCCCTGGGTGGACACTGTGACCCGAACCTCTTCAGTTCAGAGTCTAAGCCTTGCTGCATCGGCTCGGGTGAGCTCTACATAGGGATACCGGTATTCATCTCCCCCCCAAGGCACCGGCTACCATCTATGCACCCACCTCATCCACAGGACAGCAGAGATCCAGAGCCTCAGGATCCCCCATTGGGTGAGCCCTCTCAAAAGAGGACATGCAAGAGGAATCATATAGACTCCCCTGATGAGTCTGTCACCTGAGGTACTGACCGAGGAGTCAGAAGGGTCCCCACGGCCGTTGTGTGATATCTCATTTGCAGATATCCTGGAGATACTAAAACAGAGAGGCGGCTGGAAAACCATTACCCCTTCTGATGAGGAGTTTGTATACCTGAAGGCCTTTGGATCTCAACCTTCAGCCTCCTGGGTCTCTCCGCCTTTTGATGAACTAATGGACTAGGTCAGTTGAAAGGCATTGGAGTCACCTGACACTATGGAACAAGTCTCTCGGAGGCCAAACAAGTTTTTGTCAGTGTCTTCTGGAAAAGATTTTCTCAAAGGGTGTACCTGCAGATGCTATGGTGGTGGCAGCAGCCACCAAGAAGGAACTTTCTGAGACATCATTATCTGTTCATCCTCCGAACAAATATTCTCGAACAATGGACAGATACAGGAAGCATGTGTCTTAGTGACTTTTACACTCTGATCGCTGAACTGTCTCACTCTCTTTTACAAGACTGCAAAGAGATTGAAAGAGTTTGGAGATGCTCTACAAGGGTCATTAGCTGCGGGGGTGAATGAGAGAGTCTTCTCCCAGCTATCAACCTTAAATTCTATAGTTAGCACCCCCATGAGACTGATATCTTAAGCAGTGGATGGAGCGAGCAGGGAAAACTGGGTCAGGAGTTTCCTTGAGGAGACGCTCTTGGATGCACTTCTGTAATTTTGTGGAACCTTTTAAGTCTACCTTTACTAATGTCCTCCTTGATGGTTCCTCACTTTTGGACCCAAAGCAAAAGAGACACTTACCAGATGCGAGCACAAAGGAAAAACTCTCTGGCGTTGGAGTATGTTTTTCTGTACCTTCAAGACCTTACCCTAAAGATCAGAAGAGTGGAAAAATGTGGTTCAAACGATCCCAGGGAGCTTTCCAAGACACATGAGTTGAATCCTTCCCCAGGGGCAGAGGGGGAGGTGGTAATGGTAGACATTGTCCTAGAGGCAGAAGGGTTCCGCAAAACCAGGGTGACCGTGATTCCTTTCGCGGACATCCCTATCAGTGCTCCTGAAAGGAGGCCCGCCTGTTCTTCTCTGGTGGCAGTCGGGGGATGTTTGTCTTTGTACCCAGAAGCCTGGCAAAGTAGCACAAAAGACAAGTAGGTACAAAGCATAATATCCAGAAGGATATTCCATTCCCTTTTGCCACACTGTCCCACAATTCAGAAAAATCCCGCATGTTACACCCAATCTAAGGGAGCAAGCAGCTATAGAAATCCGAAAGTTGCTGGACAAGTCATCCAAGAAGTCCCAGCAGACCAAGCAGCATTCGGAACTTACTAGATTGTTTTTGGTGCCAAAAAAACAGGGGACTGGAGACCAATATTGGATCTCGGCAAGTTAAACGAATCTGTCAAAAAGTCAAAGTTCCGAATGGTAACACTGCAATCAATACTTCCCTTCTTCCGGGTGGGAGCCAGTCATCAATTCCGAGCTCTGCGCTTTGGTCTCACTACAGCCCCCAGAGTGTTCACCAAATGCATGGCAGTTGTAATGGCTCACTTGAGACGTCTTGGATACCAAGTGTTTCTGTATCTGGACAACTGGCTCCTAACTGCCACCACCAAACATCTACTTGAACAAGCCAGGGATGTGACATTGGAAATCTGTGCTCTGTTAGGCATAACAGTCAACTTATGCTGAAAGGGCAAAAAGGCAGATTATTACCTTCATAGGTGCAAACCTAGACACTGTTCCCATGATGGCACATCTTCCAGCTGACAAAATTTCAGCCCTCAGACAGCAAATGCTTTACGTTCTTCCCAAGGACAAGGTAAGGGCAAATGTAGTTCTGAAATCTTGGCGACAGTGACTTCAACCGTAACACTAGTTCCTCTTGCCAGGATGTATATGTGAATTCTCCAATGGCTCCTGTTCTCCCAGTGGTCACTTCAAGAACTTCCTATGTCCCACCTGATCAGAATAAAGGAGTCGTGCAAAAAGGATCTACGGTAGTGGATTCCAGTACAACCATGTGACTATCGGGAGACCCTTTTTGTTCCACAACATGTTGCTACAGTGACCACGGATGATTCCCAGATAGGGTGAGGGGGCATTATCTGGGAAGCATGGTCCAAGGTATATGGCAGGAATACGAGGCCCACTTGCATATCAGTGCTCTAGAGATGAGAGCAGCACTTCTTCTGGCATTGCAAGCACTCCATGACTCTCTTCCACTGGGGACGATTGCTATACAGTCCGACAATATGTCGGTGGTTTGGTACATAAACAAGGAGAAACCAAATCATACCCACTTTGTCGTGAGGTTCTGAGAGTTTGGCAATGGGCAATTTCTTCCCAAAGCTTTCTAGTAGCAACGCACATCACGGGGAAATCCAACATGATAGCAGACAAGCTCAGCAGGGCAATATTAATGCCTCACGAGTGTTCTCTGAACCAGAGCATAATGGAAGAGATTTTCCGGAAATGCGGACAGCCTTGCTGCGATTTTTTTGCCACTCCCATGAATGCCAAGGGCAGCAGCTACTTTGCCCTAATTCCCCTACCGTGGGGAGACCGAGAGATGCACTTGTACATGATTGGCCCTTGGGACTTCTTTATGCCTTTCCCCTATTTCCCCTCATACCCAAAGTCATCCAGAAAGCAAAATCCTTGGAAGCAGGATGATTCTCATTGCTCCATATTGGCCTCGGAAGATTTAGTTCCCCTTCCTCTGGCTTCAACTTCAGGAGAAGCCGTGGACTCTGGACCCAGTTCTAGACCTTCTGACACATGTCAGGTGCACTTCATCCTTCTCTCCACACCTTCAACTTGACAGCATGGCTGCTCTGCTTCCCAGTTCAGTCAGGCTTCAAAACTTCACTCCAGCAGTCAGACACGTACTGATGTCCTCTCATAAAGTTTCTACTAAAAGACTGCATACTAGCAAGTAGAAAAGATTTTCTCACCGGGCACACTTTTCGCGCCTATTCAGTCCATTCTAGAATTCCTGGCAGAACTCTAACAGCAAGGCTCTGTCCAGCTGGCTGCAATTTCGAATTTCCACATTGGTGACCATCTCCTAACTTAATGTCACAAAGGTTGTGTTAAGCATTTTTAAAAGGCGCTTCCTTATTGAGGCCTCCTTTTAAGGAACCACTTCCTCCTTGGGATTTAAATGTTGTCCTATCTCAACTTACATTGCCACTGTTCGAGCCTTCTTCATCTTGTGACCTCAAATTTCTTTCCTGGAAGACCAGTTTTCTAGTAGCCATAACATCTGCCAGAAGAGTCTGAGTTGCAGGCATGGTCTATCAGACGTCTATATATGCTTTCACAAGGACAGAGTATCGTTATGAACTAATATCCTTTTGTACCTATGGTTTGCTCTCAATCCAATATCAATCAATCCATTGAGCTCCTGGTGTTTTTCCCCCAACCATGGCAACAAGGCAGAGTATAAACTCCATCAGTTGGACGTGCATAGACAGCTCAGATTCTATTTGCATAGCACTAAAGATTTCAGGAAATCTCAACAATTTTTCATCTCCTTCTCTGAGGCAAAAAAGGGTATGCCAGTTTCTAGTCACCCTTTTCAAATTGGCTCTCAGATTGCATCACCATTATCTGTACCTCCAATAATAGAGAACTGCCATTCAGAATTGGGGGTCATTCAACTAGAGCATAAGCTACATCTGCTTTTCAGGCTAGAATGTCTGTGGACAGTATTTGTGCTGCAGCTACATGGGCTAATCCTCCTAAGTTTACCACTCATTACAAAGTGGATTTGGCCTCCGGGGACAGGGCCTCTTTTTTGGTTCCACTGTGCTCAAAGGTGTACTCTCGTGAGCCACCTGGGGAAAAGGTACTAGGGACGCTGTCCCACCCAAGTAAGAATGAAGCAAGATAGGACAACATAAAGAAGTTATGTACTCATCATAACATTCCATGTTTGTCCATCTCATTCATTCTTACAACCCCTCCTTCCCCCATCCAAGGACTCCTAGAGGACCTGGTGGTGAACTTTCCTCTTTATATGAGCTCCTTGACTCCAAGTTTGTTTCTCCTTGATATGGGGTCTTGTATATGTTAGCAGCAAACAAGATCTGGAGAGTTGCACCACTGCATCATGAGATACCTACCACGAGCCAAGTTTGAGACTTCCCACTGTATATTCGGCTGAGTCGGAGCAGAGGATCAGCTCCAAACCCATCCAAGTAAGAATGAATGGCGAGATGGACAACAAACTTGGAACGTTTTGGTGAGTACATAACTTATTTTTAATTCATGGCCTCTTCAATTTTCTAAATCAATATCAAATTTAATGCCCCTGTTTTGGGGCTTTTGTTCCTGATTATTTTTAGCATTGTCCTTTACTTTAGACATTGATGGAGGTGAATGGCTTTGGAGCTGACAAGTTTAGGCTCTTCATCACGAGTGACTTCAAAAATTCTTGCTTTATAAGCATCATTAGCTGTAATCTAAGTATTTGGGGCCAGGTTTAGTCAGTGTGACTGGTGGCAGAGTTTAGAGAATCACATGCATCTGTGTTGTCTGTGTAACACTTTTTTCTTCAAAAGCTTTAGTTGCTGTCCTCACAAACTTTTAAAATCAAATGCATTACCAAGCTTAACCATGGGCTTCTTGCAACAAAATGAAAAATAGTGAACATAAACTGTGTTTAACAGATTTTAACTTTGGCCAGCAGGTTCAGTTACAAGAATGATCTTGATAAAAAACATTATTAAATTATGATATGCTAACACTTTCACTGTATTAAGACATCGGCAATGGTCAGTGTTCGAGAGATAAGTGATGGTGAATAGAAAGATTCCTGAAGATGATACATTTTAACCTGTAGGGCACAGATCACGTCCCATGTTCAGCTAGGCTAATAGAACTTTTCCCAGGCTGCCATCTGTGATTTGCTCTTTAGGTTCATAGGTAGGTACTAGGCTATCTGCCAGAGGGCATTTGTAAGCCTAGCCAGAGTGTCAGCTTTCGCCACCCCATTGATTAACTGATCCTCTGTCAAGCAGAGCCAATGAAGTGATCCCAGGGGTGTATTTTCTCTTACCCATCCACTCGTCAAGGTTTCTCTTGAGTGTTAGTGAGCGGCTGTGCCTAACGTAGTTCGGAATTTTGTTCCAAAGCATGGGGAGTCTCTGTGGCAGGAATCTATCCCTACATCATGTTCTATTTATTGTTGTGGCGAGGTTTAGCTCACTAGAGCATGTGGCTTGCAGTGACTTGGATTTCTTTAGGTTTGAAAGTCGGGCAGAGATCACCTCTGAGTAAGCGATATGCCACTAAGTACAGCCAGAGTTTTTTCAGTCTGGCTGCATAGGACATATGTTTGAGGCCAGTAATCCTCTTGGTGAGGTGCTTTTGTGGTCTTTCCAGCTGTTGGAAGTGTCTTGTGAGGTACAACCCAAATGGGGCATTGTACTCTATGATGGGTCTAATGAGTGACGAGTAGAGGGGCACTATAACCTCTCTATTTCTAGATGCAAACCATTTTAGTAATTAGATGGGCCACATAGAAGGATTTGCCAACTACTTTGGCAATATGATTGTCAAAGGAGAGATTACTATATATCTGGGTCCCCAGATCTCTTATTACCTCTTCTGTATTAAGGGTTTGCCACCTGTGCGGTAATTCGTGGGCATTTTGTTTTTCCCAGTCGGGATGACTATGCATTTTTTGGCATTTAGCTTGAGGCCATGACTTTTTCTCCATCTCAGTAAGGCCCTTTTGGTGGATGTCCGTGTGAGCCAGAGTCAGTTATGGCTCTGTTTGCAGTCATCAGCGAACGTGGGTAGCCATAGTCGTCCTGTGTTTGCCTGTATTTCTGAGAAGTGTATGCCGAACAGTAGGGGTCCCAGGACCGAGCCTTGCTGGACACCACTTGTGACTGGTTTAGTCTGACCTGGAGCCCGTTATTCTTACTGTGTGAGTTCTGTCTGTCAGCCAGTTGGCAACTCATCTAGTGACACAGGGTTTATGTTCAGGCTGGTGAGTATTTCTGTAATACCAGAGTGGGGAATGGTGTCAAGTCTTGGCGAGGTCAAGGTAGGCTGTGTGAACCACCTTTCCCGCGTCTATAGCCTTGGTGACTGTCTCGAAGACAACCAGGTTTAGTAGGCATGATCTGTCCTTAACAAAGCCGAACTGGGTTGGGTCAAGTGTTTGGAGGTTCCCAGTGTCTGTTCCATGATGATGCGCTCAATAGCCTTGTAGACAAGGCTAGTCAGGCTTATGGGGCGATAGTTACCAGGGTCAGTTGTGGCCCCTCCTTTGTGGAGAAGAATAACTGTTGCTGTGCGCCATTCTATGGGCACATAGCCTGTGGAGAGGCTGAGGTTGAACAGCTTGTTTAGGTGGAGGGTTAGTTTGTTCTGTAGTTCGTGCAGGATGCAGCCTGGGACACCATCTGGTCCCATTGACGCTGTGTTTTTGGCTTTTGAAAGGGCTGTTTTCACCTGTGAGTCTGATTTTTGGGACACTACACTTTTTTGCGGTATTGTTTTTGGCCCTTTTGGAGGTGAGAAGGGGGGTGAAGTTTGCACTGAATCTATCTGCTAGGATGTTGCCAATATCAGTAGGTTCTGTATACTTTGTGCTATTTTGCACTAGTTCAGTGCATATATGTGAGATGCCACTTAGATTCTTAACCACAAAGCCTTCTTTAGTTGTGTTATCTTTTGAATCCTTGGCTATTTTTCTTTCAAAGTTAGCCTTGGATGATTTCATGAGGGACCTTAGTTTCTTACTGATACTGATTAGGGATGTCTTTCCTTCTTGGGATTTGCTTTTTTTCTCAACTAGTTTCCTCCTTCTATTCTATAGCCTGTTTATGGCAGGGGTCCACCAAACTGGTTTCCTTCTTAGACGAGTGAGTCTTGGTTTTGCTAGGGATGGCACAATCCATGCATCCTTGTAGGTGCTCATAGAGTGCATTTGTAAAGGTTTCTGCATCTTTGGCAGCGTTATCCTTTAGCGTGGGGGCTGAGAAACTTACCACCTCTGTCTTAAGTAAGGAGAAGTTTGCTTTATTTTTACTGTGATTTCCTTAGTTGGGGGTGTTGGTGGGGTGTGGACAGTCAGTGATCAGTTTATGGTCTGATCTAACCAGTGACCTCCGGTGTGGAACACCTGTCACCCATGTTGGTGATGACCAGGCCCAATATGTTTTCACCTCTGGTAGGGGAGTTTACCAGCTGATCCAGGGTGTTTGAGTTGATGAATTCCAGGAAGCGCTGTGCCTGGGAGTTTGTACTAGAGTAGTTTTCCCAATGAATGGTAGGGTAATTGAAATCGCCCAATATCAGGGTGTTCAGTAGGACCTTCATGTTTTCCAGTGTCTCCAGAAAGGTGGAGTGGTGGCCCTGGGTCATGGTGGGTGATCTGTAGCAGGCCACAGTAGATTTGTCCAATGTTAATTGCACATGGATGATATCCGAGGTGGTATGCTGCGTCACTAACCTGGAGGTGTAGGTATCCTTGATGAATATGGATGCACTCCCTCCTTTTGTGTTTCAGTCCGTGTTCTGTGGCCGAAACGTGTGGTATGAGTTGTAGCCCGGTAGTGCTGGGGTGCTATCTGGAGCCTTGAACCAGGCTTCAGTTTTTGCACAGATGTCTGTGATGTCCTTCAAGAATGCAACTGCAGTCATAACATATGGGTTGTCCTGCCTCAGGCAGCCCTCGGTCGGCTGAATTCCAAAGTCTGGGTCCGGCGTCGGCTGGTGTCACCTCCTCTCCAACGTCACAACGGCTGGAGTGTAAAGGCATCGGCTGACGCCATCTTCAGTCTTTCTTGCCGCGCGGTGCCCGAAGCAGAAGCAATTCGCAAGTGCCGGTCGGTCAACTCCTGTGTTTTCAGTACTGAAGTCATCTAAAAGCTAAGTACCCCGTTGGGGAACATTTATTCTTGCCTCAGCCGATGTCAGAACAAATTGAGAAAGTTAATAATTAATTGTTTGTCTTGTGGTAAACAAATACCTCATAAGGACTTCCATTCTCTCTGCCTTCCTTGCCTGGGCCCAGACCACGATGTCTCGGCCTGTGCTGCCTGTGCTTGCTTTAATAAGCGCACACTCAGGCGCCGGGCAGAATTCGCCGAGGACTTTTTCGGTGAATCCTTTGCATATATTATGCCGTCGGATCAACCGACAACCCAATCTGCTAAAAACGGCAAGGACCGGGACCGACATCCTCGGCCCGCGTCCACTACCGATGCTACTTCTAAACCCTCTGCTAGCGCTCCGGTCCCCTCGGAAGTGGTAAATCAACCGCTCCAGGCTGATGACACAGCGTTAACACTACCTTCGGTCTCGGAGATCTCTCCGGTGCCGGTTGTGGATTTTCCTCCGGAAACCGAAGTTCTGGATCTACCCGACACCATTCCTGTGGACAAGGTAACGCCTGCACGTGGGGCTGCTAGGCCTCCTGTTTCCATGTCCGTCAAGGCCTTTGCACGTGCTAAGGCCGCCAGTCAGGCCAAGGCCCATCCTAAACCTGCCCAGGCCCCTTCATCTGATAAGCAGATCATGTCTCTGGCTGCAGATCTTATTTCCCTTATCAGGGGGTCTCAGCCTCATCCGGACAGGGGTTCTCAGCCACCTGCAGAAAAAAGGCCTAGAACTGAGCAGGCAGACGACCTCTCCTCGGATGAAGCCTCTGGGGATTCTGAGCATTCTGATACCCAAGAAGAACCCTTCCAGGCCTACGAGGACTCTGATGCTGAGCAATCAATTCCCTCTGCCTCCTCTCCAGAGGATTTCTCTTTTGGTGAAGTCCTGCATTCCATGAGGGAACACTTTCAATGGCAGGGACAGGAATTCTCTGACTCCAGGAAAAGGCTTCATACTTTCCTCAAGCTTCCCTAGCACAGACCCTTGGCTATCCCTCCAGTTATGGATGTTTTGGATGATGTTTTCTCTGACTCCAGTGCCAACCCTGATTCTCTTCCTCCTGCTCCTGTCAAGCCGGACAGATATTACAGGGTCCCTGACGCTCACAAGCACCTTTTTAAGGCTCACTCTGTGGACCTAGAAACTATTTCACAGGGCCCCAAGGGAGTGGATTCCTCCTCTGCCAAAAACCCACTGCCAGCTGACAGAGAAGCAAGGTCCCTGGAGAGATGGGGTAAAAAAGTATACACCTCTACTACCCTAGCCATGAGGTCTCTTAACTGCCTTTTTCACATGTTTCAGTACCAAGATTTTCTCCTGGATGATTTACAGAAAAAGTTAGCCTCTCCTGAGCCTATTGATAAAAAGGCACTGCGGGATCATATTCATAACACTCAGCAGGTTAATAACCATTTTCTGCAGTGTGGTTATGATGCACTGGAAGCTTCATGTAGGGCAGCTATGACTGGGGCTGTGATACGTAGACATGCTTGGTTGAAGGATCAGTCTTTACCTGACCATGTTAAAGTAAAGTTACTGGATGCACCTTTGGAAAAACAAAAGCTTTTTGGTGCTACTGCACAAGGTGTATTGAAATCCATAGAGGAAAAAGCAAAGTCAGTACAGACAGTCAAGGATTTCCTTCAGGTTCAGCCACCCAGATTCAGCAGAAACTGGCCCTCCAAGAATTGGTCCTTCCCCGGCTCTGACAAGTTTCAAAGGGGAAAAAAGCAGACGTGCCTGAGGTAGAGGGAAATACCGAGGATCTTACAGGGGCCGCCAGTGGCAACCTCCAAATCAAAAAAGTGGCGCAGACAGTTCAGCTGCACCACAAGGGCAATCACAATGACTTGACTTTCGTACCGTCTACAAAGGTTCAAAGAGAAGCACCTTTGGGCGGAAAATTAGCCTTATTCTCACAAAACTGGCATATCTTAACCAAGGACAATTGGATTCTGGATTTGATAGACAAAGGTTACAGATTCCACTTCCACACATTACCAATAAAACAAGGCATGCCAAATCTGCCACATCATCAAAGGGCAGAGGCACTCACTCAAGTTTCCAAGCTATTAAGTATAAAAGCAATAGAAAGGGTTCCTCCTCAGGAACAAGGCCAGGGATTTTATTCAAGACTGTTCCTTGTTCCAAGAAAAGAAAACAAATGGAGACCCATACTGGACTTAACTCTAAACACTTTCCTCATTGTGCCAAAGTTCAAAATGCTGACGTTGCAGCAACTTCTTCCCATGTTGGGTAAGGGGTCTTGGCTGGTCACTCTGGACCTCAAGGAGGCATACCTGCATGTCCCAATCAGACAAAGCTGCAGAAGATACCTCAGATTTCTTGCAGGGACAGAGCATTATCAATTCTCAGCATTGCCGTTTGGCTTATCTACTGCGCTCAGAGTGTTCACAAAATGCCTGGCATCAGTAGTGGCACACTGCAGACTGCAGGGGATTCAAATATACCCCTACTGGGACGACTGCCTCATACAAGCAGACAACAAACAAACCTTAAAAGGGAATTTGGACTATGTCATGCATCTACTGCAGGCCTTGGGATACACCGTCAACATTCAGAAGTCAAACTTACTACCATCCCAACAAATTATATTCCTAGGAGCCAAACTGGACACGAAAAACCAAATGGCCTACCTCACAGAGGAAAAACAGCATTTACCAGAGTACTTCAAAGGCCTAGCAAAGCTTTCCCAGCTGACTTCAAGGAAAATCCTGCAGACCCTGGGTTTCATGGCATCTTGCATCCTTCTGATACCTTTGGCAAGACTTCATTTGAGAAAGCTGCAATGGTATTTAAAAAACTTATGGTCTCAACACAACAACAGCCTAGAGGACATAATCCCACTTATTCCATGTCTGCAGAAGGAATTTCTATGGTGGGCTCAAGCCAGTCAACTAAATGAAGGCATGCCTTTCAACAGACCTCAAGCAGACCAAATGATAACAGACGCCTCAGACTATGGATGGGGGGCGCACATGGAGGGCAGATGCATTCAAGGTCTTTGGACGCCAAAGGAAAGACATCTGCACATAAACCAAAAGGAGATGTTGGCAGTGATACATGCCATCGAGACTTTCGAAAAAACACTAAAACAGGGACATTTGCTAATAAGGACAGACAACACTACTGTCATGTGGTACATAAACAAGCAGGGAGGCACTCATTCTTACCCCCTCTGCAGACTAACAATGCTTCCCGGGGAAAAATCCCTGAGCCTGAGGATACATTTACAATCCCAGTTTGTACCAGGCAAGGACAATGTACTGGCGGACAATCTGAGCAGAAATTTCATGGATCCACACGAGTGGATGCTGCACCCTCACATTTTCTCTCAACTGGCAAGGACATGGGGAAGACCGGACGTAGATCTTTTTGCTTCCCACATAAATAATCACCTGGAAAAGTTCTGCACAAGGACTCACCACCCTCTAGCTTGGAAAACGGATGCTCTCTCCTTCAGCTATTGACCATACTCGGACCAAACCATGGCCACTGACCGTATGGCCCCTGCTCCTAACTCAACACAATTACAGGACTGTACATCAAGACCTGAAAACATTGCATCTGACAGCCTGGAGACTACCATGACTTCAACAACAAACTCTCTTTCCAAATCTGTTCAAGAGATCTTGCTGGAAGCACGCAGACTTTCCACCAGAAAAACCTATTCAGCCAAGTGGAAGAGATTCAGTATCTGGAATGCCAACAGGGGTCAGGACACAGCATTACTGAGTATACCTCAAATATTAGAATACTTGGCAGAACTATTTCATACTGGACTCTCATACTCCTCCATAAAGATTCATGCCTCAGCAATCTCAGCAAAATACAACTGTGACCCTCCAGTGTTTTCACATCCTCTGCTAAGACAGTTTCTAAGAGGGATAAAGAATATCTAACCTCCCAGAAAACAGCCAGTACCTGCATGGGACCTCAACTACGTGTTGGAAAAACGAACTCTTCCTCCATTTGAGCCAGCAGCAACCTCAGAAATGCAATTTATGTCATGGAAGACTGCCTTCTTATTGGGAGTCACCTCTGCAAGAAGAGTTTCGGAGATACAGGCACTCATGGCAGTGCCCCCCTTCCTCATTTTTCATCAAGACAGAGTCTCTCTAAGAACCAATCCTACATTCATGCCAAAAGTAATTTCCAGGGTGTCTCTAAATCAAGCTATTCATCTACCTGCATTCTTCCCCAATCCTCAAAATAAGGGGGAAAAACTACTGCATACTTTGGACATACACAGACAATTACGCTACTACTTGGACAGAACTAAGGCCACCAGAAGGTCTGACCAGCTGTTTGTAGCCTATGCTGCTGGAGTACAAGGAAAAACAATCTCCAAGCAAACAATTTCAAAATGGATTGGACATTGCATCAGATTTTGCTATTCTTTCCATGGAAAAGGTGCGTCAGCCAATATTAGGCCACATTCCACCAGAGCTATAGCCACTTCCACAGCTTTCCTAAGAGGAGTGGCAACAAAGGACATTTTAGAAGCTGCTACATGGAGCTCCGTGCATACATTTACCAAGCACTACAACCTGCCCTTATACTCCAGATCCCGAGCAGGCTTTGCTTCGGCAGTCCTGCAGGGGATTTTAGCTACACCATCCTTGTCTTAAGTTCCATCCACCCCCAGCTTGGCTATGGTATTCAACCCATATGTTATGACTGCAGTTGCATTCTTGAAGGACATAGTACAGTTTTGTACCTACCATAAATGTAGATGTCTGATAGATATGCAACTGCAGTCGGATTTTCCCACCCTCCTACCCCTCTGTATCCTTCTTTTTTGGGTCCCTACCCCTCTTCCCTTCAGCTGGGGGTATCTCCTATGGTGTATCTGTTTATTACTGTTGTGCATGTTTGGGATTATTTTATCCATTTACCAAATTTAGCCTTCCTAGAAGGGCACCTGGCATCTGGGGCAAGAAACACTGAAGAAGATGGCGTCGGCCGATGCCTTTATACTCAGCCGTGGCGCCGGAGGAGGCGACACCAGCCGACGCCGGACCCAGACTTTGGAATTTGGCCGACCGAGGGCTGCCTGAGGCAGGACAACCCATATGTTATGACTGCAGTTGCATATCTATCGGACATCTACATTTATGGTAGGTACAAAACTGTACTTTCTCCATACTGAGGAGTGCTCAGAGTGCGTGCATTTTGAGATTTAAACTCCTGGCATGAGTAGCATGACCATCAGATTTTTGTTAATTGTGTTGATTATGGAGGTGGGTTTGACTTTTGAGCCTTGCCTAAAAAAGGCATTATGGGGGCCACAAGAGTCCCGTATT